>NW_026886398.1:0-77596 GCF_032173495.1 Musca vetustissima
TGTATATGTTCGATACATTGTTTCCCCTTCTACAGCATTACAATTAACCACTTTAATTGGCCGCTCTTCGGAGCCCAATGGGGAAATCTTCTCTGCATATCTTCCAGGAGCCTCATTCGCCTAGTTCGGATTGTAGGGGAGAGTTTCGCTCTCTTCTACTATATCTCCTGGAAGCCACATTCGCTTAGTTCGGATGCAGAGAGGCGCTTTCCAATGCTGTGGTCGTAGTTGTTGATCACGGCCTTGCTGTTGCTTTCATGCCCATCGCAACATCACTTGCAAACTCGCTCTCGTTGGTTAAACTTGCTTTCTCGCACGCACACCTAAAGGTAAAGTTTGTTGCTTTTCGAAACAAAACCACTTGCCAAATAAAGTTGAAAATATATTCTAATATAAAATTGTTTTATTTTGTTTTTCCTTTTCTTTTTGGGTTTTTTCTCCCCTTAACCGGTATCACGCCAACATTTTGATCCATTCGAGCCGGATCAACCACCAACAAATTACGAAGTTGTTGCTAATTTGAGCTCTTCCCTATTTTTTTTAAAGGAGAAAAACAACATCCCTCACAAAAAACGGCATCATCATCAACATCAACAACGCCAAAATTTGCATCATCATCATCCAAACAAACTAAAAGGTACGTAGTTCAGTGTCCTATTATTGAGCATACCGCGAGTGTTGTCGTTTTTTATTTCGTTTTCCAAAAACAAAATATACATTTTTATTTTTCTAAATTGTTCGCTACACCGCGTACTGGTCGCCCTACAGTTGCTTTACCGTGTGTGTTTCTAATATAAATCTAATACAGTCCACTCATTGTCGCATATCACTGCTTTAATTTGTTAGCCAGTGATCTATTGTGTAGTGCTTATTTGTTATTTCTCACTAAAGGCTACATATAAACCCCCGCATTCTCGTTAACTCCGCTAGCCACTAGTGAGAAAAAGCACTAACAAATTTCTTTGTTATTCTTAAACCTACCAACCATTTCTATATCGAATCATCTCTCGTTGTTTGGTCGAGTAAACACAACAACAATAATCGAATATTCCACGCGCCTTTTTCTAGCGTCTGTTTATTAACATTCGATCTACCAACAAATAAATTCTCTTCTCCACTATTACTGTTTCAATCTTTCGATTCCCAACACTCACTGTTGGTTCATTCTCGTTGTGTTGTTGATCGGGTGATATCAACAACAAATATCACTCTCGCATTCCAGCCGCCTTGTTTAGTGTGAGCCGACTAACAAACAAACGTACCAACAAGTTCTTACTCTCCCCACACATCTCTGTTGGTTCGTTGTCGTTGGTCTGTTTGTAGTGCGTTAGCCGCTCACTCAACACTGCTTGTGTTTTATTCCCTTTTGTGCGGTATTCGTTGTTCACCACTGCACAGTGGGTCCGTATGAAAAATAGTGGATTTTTATAAATAATTTTTTAAAAAACAGTTAATAAAAAATTGTTGTTATATTTGTTGGTCTATTGTAGATTTTTGGACTTTTACCAAAAAATACCCTACTTTCGGCATTTCACAAGCGCATTCAAAGCATTAATTTGTTGTTAATTAAAAACTCTTTTTGGGCAATTTTTATTGAAATTTTTTGCGAAAAAATAGATATTTACTTTTACAACAAAAATTATTTGTCTGTAAAATTATAGCATAATTTGAAATTTCGTGTACCCTACTGTCGGTAATTGCGATTTTCAAATTATTTTCCTAATTTTTGTTCCTTTTTTTGGAAATTTCACAAAATTTGTTGTTTTTAGTTGTTCCTATCGACTATATTTCCTCTTTTTTCACCGATACTATTGCAAATTCGACTGTGTGTACCCTACATTCGGTTCTAGTCGACCTCAAACAGTAAAAATATAGATTTTTTTGGACTTTTTTGCTTCGCTATCGTTTGTTTTTCTATAGAATCATGTCGGTCACTCCATTGACACAATTTATTCGCGCTTCAGATAATGTGGTCAAATTTATTGCCTCATACCATATACTTAAGCCAGAGACTCATACAATTTTCAGCCTTGAAATTCAAAGTTCGGAACTTCAAGAGTTATGGTCTAAAGTCAAGGACACTTACGACAAGTGTATTGACTATTTGTTGACAATAGAGGGTACGACTTCAGAGCAGATCTCTTCTGTCGATTCAAAATATCAATCATCTAATAAAAGTTTCACTGATTGTTTGTCGGAGATCAATGAAAAGATACATAATTTTAAGTCGGTGAAATCTCCTACTGCAACTCCTGTCGTCGTTAATGCTAGCACACCGCAAACTACTTTAGCTCCGAATCTTCCACAAATCGGTATTGAATCTAATCAACCTCCTGCTCAAATTAATAGTTCTAGTAATAGTTTGAATATGAATATCCAAAATTCATCAAATATTGTTCAAACAGAATTTCCAAATCCTGCAGAAGTTTCCATTTCTAATTGGAGTTTGCCTCCAATAGTTTCAAATACCATGCATTACCTCAACTTACCACCGTGTGAGATTGAGGAATTTCATGGAGACTTCTTATCGTGGCCCACATTCCGGGATCTTTTCTCTGCTATATTTATTAACAACTCTCGATTAAGTGACATCGAAAGGCTTTGTCACTTAGTTCAAAAAACAAAAGGTGAAGCTAGGGAAATTGTGTCTAAGTTTCCACTCACCCATAAAAGTTTCGCTATGGCTTGGCAGTCGTTGAAGGATACGTACGACAATAAACGTATTCTAGTGCATAACCATCTCAAGCTCCTTTTTGACCTTCCCGTGTTAGATTCTGAATCTAGTTCTAATTTAAAAATTCTACAGCGTGGTATCAACGGCTGCATTTCTGCTATGTCAGTGTATGATGTAGCTACGGATGGAACAGAGTATTAAAGATAAATCTTCGCTATCGTCGTGGGAAGACTTAAACAAATTCCTTACTGAAAAATTCAAACTTTTAGCTTGTTTACGAAAAATTTCTCCTTCTAGTCCGATTTCGAAAAATAAAGTCAAAACCCATATGGTTACTTCAGTGGTTAAAAATTGAAATTGCATTCTTTGTAGAAATGAATTTCATTCATTACGCTCATGTCCAAAATTTAGAACTCTTTCGTTTGAAAAAAGATTTGAAGTGGCTAAAAAACAAGGTTGTTGTTTAAATTTTTTTGTTGCCAGTATACCATCAAATTGTTGCACAGGCCTACTGCTTCTTCTCAATCCGTTCTCGCACCTCTTAAGGTTATAACACAAGTAGATGGCAATGTGGCATTATATTCCGTAAAAGTCAGGTTGATCACAACCAACAACTCATCTTAAGGAAAACATGTCCAAATATGAAATTTTGACAACAACAGGCTTGTTTTTTAGCCACTTCAAATTTTTTTCAAACAAAAGAGTTCTAAATTTTGAATTTCGACTTATTTTTAACCACTGAAGTAACCATATGGGTTTTGACTTTATTTTTCGAAATCGGACTAGAAGGAGAACATCTCATTTTCCACAAAAAGCTAAAGTTTGAATCCTTTCAGTAAGGAATTTGTTTAAGTCTTCCCACGACGATAGCGAAGATTTATCTTTAATACTCTGTTCCCACAAAGCTACAGTTAGTTTAGGTAAACGCTGTTGACAAATATATACTAAAATAGTGATCCGTAGCTACATCATACACTGACATAGCAGAAATACAGCCGTTGATACCACGCTGCAGAATTTTTAAATTAGAACTAGATTCAGAATCTAACACGGGAAGGTCAAAAAGGAGCTTGAGATGGTTATGCACTAGAATACGATTATTGTCGTACGTATCCTTCAACGACTGCCAAGCCATAGCGAAACTTTTATGGGTGAGTGGAAACTTAGACACAATTTCCCTAGCTTCACCTTTTGTTTTTTGAACTAAGTGACAAAGCCTTTCGATGTCACTTAATCGAGAGTTGTTAATAAATATAGCAGAGAAAAGATCCCGGAATGTGGGCCACGATAAGAAGTCTCCATGAAATTCCTCAATCTCACACGGTGGTAAGTTGAGGTAATGCATGGTATTTGAAACTATTGGAGGCAAACTCCAATTAGAAATGGAAACTTCTGCAGGATTTGGAAATTCTGTTTGAACAATATTTGATGAATTTTGGATATTCATATTCAAACTATTACTAGAACTATTAATTTGAGCAGGAGGTTGATTAGATTCAATACCGATTTGTGGAAGATTCGGAGCTAAAGTAGTTTGCGGTGTGCTAGCATTAACGACGACAGGAGTTGCAGTAGGAGCTTTCACCGACTTAAAATTATGTATCTTTTCATTGATCTCCGACAAACAATCAGTGAAACTTTTATTAGATGATTGATATTTTGAATCGACAGAAGAGATCTGCTCTGAAGTCGTACCCTCTATTGTCAACAAATAGTCAATACACTTGTCGTAAGTGTCCTTGACTTTAGACCATAACTCTTGAAGTTCCGAACTTTGAATTTCAAGGCTGAAAATTGTATGAGTCTCTGGCTTAAGTATATGGTATGAGGCAATAAATTTGACCACATTATCTGAAGCGCGAATAAATTGTGTCAATGGAGTGATCGACATGATTCTATAGAAAAACAAACGATAGCGAAGCAAAAAAGTCCAAAAAATCTATATTTTTACTGTTTGAGGTCGACTAGAACCGAATGTAGGGTACACACAGTCGAATTTGCAATAGTATCGGTGAAAAAAGAGGAAATATAGTCGATAGGAACAACTAAAAACAACAAATTTTGTGAAATTTCCAAAAAAAGGAACAAAAATTAGGAAAATAATTTGAAAATCGCAATTACCGACAGTAGGGTACACGAAATTTCAAATTATGCTATAATTTTACAGACAAATAATTTTTGTTGTAAAAGTAAATATCTATTTTTTCGCAAAAAATTTCAATAAAAATTGCCCAAAAAGAGTTTTTAATTAACAACAAATTAATGCTTTGAATGCGCTTGTGAAATGCCGAAAGTAGGGTATTTTTTGGTAAAAGTCCAAAAATCTACAATAGACCAACAAATATAACAACAATTTTTTATTAACTGTTTTTTAAAAAATTATTTATAAAAATCCACTATTTTTCATACGGACCCACTGTGCAGTGGTGAACAACGAATACCGCACAAAAGGGAATAAAACACAAGCAGTGTTGAGTGAGCGGCTAACGCACTACAAACAGACCAACGACAACGAACCAACAGAGATGTGTGGGGAGAGTAAGAACTTGTTGGTACGTTTGTTTGTTAGTCGGCTCACACTAAACAAGGCGGCTGGAATGCGAGAGTGATATTTGTTGTTGATATCACCCGATCAACAACACAACGAGAATGAACCAACAGTGAGTGTTGGGAATCGAAAGATTGAAACAGTAATAGTGGAGAAGAGAATTTATTTGTTGGTAGATCGAATGTTAATAAACAGACGCTAGAAAAAGGCGCGTGGAATATTCGATTATTGTTGTTGTGTTTACTCGACCAAACAACGAGAGATGATTCGATATAGAAATGGTTGGTAGGTTTAAGAATAACAAAGAAATTAGAAAAAGGGCACGATGAGTATTCGTATTGTTGTTAGTGCTTTTTCTTACTAGTGGCTAGCGGAGTTAACGAGAATGCGGGGGTTTATATGTAGCCTTTAGTGAGAAATAAGAAATAAGCACTACACAATAGATCACTGGCTAACAAATTAAAGCAGTGATATGCGACAATGAGTGGACTGTATTAGATTTATATTAGAAACACACACTGTAAAGCAACTGTAGGGCGACCAGTACGCGGTGTAGCGAACAATTTAGAAAAATAAAAATGTATATTTTGTTTTTGGAAAACGAAATAAAAAACGACAACACTCGCGGTATGCTCAATAATAGGACACTGAACTACGTACCTTTTAGTTTGTTTGGATGATGATGATGCAAATTTTGGCGTTGTTGATGTTGATGATGATGCCGTTTTTTGTGAGGGATGTTGTTTTTCTCCTTTAAAAAAATAGGGAAGAGCTCAAATTAGCAACAACTTCGTAATTTGTTGGTGGTTGATCCGGCTCGAATGGATCAAAATGTTGGCGTGATACCGGTTAAGGGGAGAAAAAACCCAAAAAGAAAAACAAAATAAACCAATTTTATATTAGAATATATTTTCAACTTTATTTGGCAAGTGGATTTGTTTCGAAAAGCAACAAACTTTACCTTTAGGTGTGCGTGCGAGAAAGCAAGTTTAATCAACGAGAGCGAGTTTGCAAGTGATGTTGCGATGGGCATGAAAGCAACAGCAAGGCCGTGATCAACAACTACGACCACAGCATTGGAAAGCGCCTCTCTGCATCCGAACTAAGCGAATGTGGCTTCCAGGAGATATAGTAGAAGAGAGCGAAACTCTCCCCTACAATCCGAACTAGGCGAATGAGGCTCCTGGAAGATATGCAGAGAAGATTCCCCCATTGGGCTCCGAAGAGCGGCCAATTAAAGTGGTTAATTGTAATGCTGTAGAAGGGGAAACAATGTATCGAACATATACATTGCCGTAAGCAATGTATCGAACTTAAACAGGAAGGCTACTATTTCTATGGCTTGCCTAATAGATCGGAGGTCTTGGGAATGACACACCGATTTTATTATTAGCTTTATATATGAAATAAGTTTTTATCGAAGATGTTTCGGATTTAATGTTGATAAAATTTTATAAAATATTGAACATTAGTGGGGGAGGTACCAGAAGGAGTGGACCAATGAGTTATATATGAAATAAGTTTTTATCGAAGATGTTTCGGATTTAATGTTGATAAAATTTTATAAAATATTGAACATTAGTGGGGGAGGTACCAGAAGGAGTGGACGTCGTAAATATAACGATTTATGCAATATTGCATATACAAATATTGAAGATTTTGACCATTTGTGGGGGAGGTACTAGAAAGAGTGGACCAAGGGGTTCATATCTTCAAACTTGATGTAGTCCTGGTAAAGGGTAATAGGTTGTGCAAAGTTTGATTCAAAACGGACATTTCATTAGCTTGATATAGGTATTATAAATATTAAATATGTTGACCCTTTGTTGGGGAGGTACCAGAAAGAGTGGACCAATGGGTCCCATTTTTAAACAAGATTTAGGCTTGGTAAAGATAATAGGTTGTACAAAGTTTCGTTAAAATCGCATAGTCCGTTTGCATGTTATTATAAAATTAATTTTTAGCACAATTTTGACCATTTTGTGGTGGAGGTACCAGATATTCCCCATCTTCGAACTTAAACTGACTTTGGAAGAAATATTAAGATGTGCAAAGTTTGAATGAAATCGGTTGCTGCCTTCGAGAGTTATCGTGCGCACCACCCAGACAGACGGATGGACGGATATGGGTAAATCGACTCCAAATTTTTTGAAACGGATTTAGTCCAAAGAAACATGGGGTCTAAAACCAATATTTCGATGAGCACAGTTTCATCGTATCAAAGTGTATATACCCTCATTAACCATAAGGCTGAGGGTATAAAGATATCGTTAAGTCGAGCCTAAATTTCAATACCCACCAGGAGCTTGACATTCAAAATATCTAAAATCTTTCAAAACTTTTATATGAACTCTATGCCATGGTAAATTGTGGCCAGAAGAGAACGAAATACCAAAGTACAAGATGGAAAATTGAGCTGCGACCTTGATATCCAAAAAAAACGCGATTCTTATTGGTTGGTAAATCTCACATTCAAAAATCAATATCGGTCCCGCTTTGGTATAACCCCCATATAACAGTAAGTAACACCACTATTCGGGATTTTTAGGGTTGCTGTCGTATTTGTCAAACGTCGCCCGAAAAGGTTGGTATTTTAAATGGTGCTGGGCTAGATACCCGATCGATTTTAGGTATGCTGTATGTTATACCATGAGGTGAACGAACGAACATCTTCATATTGGATTTGTCATTCTCAGGATATCCCATGGAGTATTTACTTGATTAGTATAAAATTCTATGTCGATTTATGCGCGTCGTCTGTTTGACAGTTGAAATCACGATAGAGATCGATATTTGAGATAGAGTTTACAAAATTTTACACTGGCATAGTTATTACTTCTAGGATGGAAGATCCTCCGTATAAAGGGTTCTGGAAGGCTGACCTTTATACAAATTTGTGCGGTGTTCTGATATCCAAGTTTTGATATAATCCCAAATAAAGATCGGGTTCTTTTTTTTGTATGAATACATTTTTGTTTTCATGGAAGTGGCTATAATTTGATACATCGGATTCCTGGTGATTAAAAACAAATTCAAAAGACTCTTTTAGGTTTTCCAGCTAGAGTGGCATGTGTATCGGATACGAATTGTGGCGGTTGACATAATGGGTGTTGGGTGGTGTGGATTCCAAAAACTGAATTTATTTTGTATTGATCCTAAGTAGGAACTGCATCGATTACATTATATTGTGCTCTGTGTCAGGAAGTTGGCTTTGCCACTAGATGACTTTAGGGCACTGGCCATAGATGACCAGGTCAGCAAATTGGTAGTACAAAATGAAAAAAATCGCTGTTGCAAACATAAATTTACTGAGAAAAAAATTCTTTTGGGGGGGGGGGGGGGGTGATTAATGGGTCCCCCTGCTTACGTCCCTGGGGTATAGTATACCGTGTGTGACGGCATGATGGGTCTAAGACACAGGTTAACCCTTAGGTGTTTCGTAACAGCTCTACGATAACCAATTCGGGTGGGGGAAAGCTTAGGGCTTTTTTTGAAAAACTTCTTTACAGATTCGAAGACTCCATCATTACATCCAGTTGTTGATGAAATGAACAGTGGACAGTGTCTGCCGGATTAGAAGTAGAAAATCGCCATCATGTCGGAATATATCGAGTCCGTTTTCTCCAGCTGCATTTGCCATGGATACTTCCTGTGAGGTAGGGAGTGTGCCCGAGTTGTTGGCCTGTGACCCAGAGTTTCATTTGTGGTTCATGTATGCATACTCTGTTGCGGGATCTAGCTACCTTCGTATGTGGACGAATTGCTCATCATGGTTGAAGGGGATATTCGTCTTGAACAAGAAAATCGTGGTGTGCATGCTATGCAGATTGTGCTGACCTGGAGTTTTGGTGGCAACCGAGATGCTGATGGTAGGTTGGCACTCAGATGTATGTGTGTCATTCGAGTTGGTGAACGCGGCATAAGGTACCCGAGTACGGTTAAGTATCTCGGAATAACAATGTCCGAGCGGTTGAATTTTCTTCCTCAATTTGATCGGTTGAAGGAGAAGCTGACAACGGTCGTAGGGACCTTGAAGCGTGTCTTGCTGACCGATCGGGGCTTGAGTAGGCGTTATGGTGGGTTATTTGTTGCCTGTGCAAGAAGCTCCTTTCCTCCTTTCGCACTGTTTCCACAGAGGCGTTGCATGTGCTGCTTGGCGCCGTGCCGCTTGACCTTGAGGTGGGATGTAGGGCTATGAGGATGATGGATGAGGATGATTGGCTCAGTCATTCTGATTTGGTGGATGGGGATAGTAGGCGATAAAGCACTATACTTCGGGAGTGTGTTGTTGATAGATAGAGGACTAGGTGGACGGACAGACGCGGGGGTAGTGTCTTCGCACCTCACCAAGGGGAGAGTATGCCTTCAGCATAATTGATAGTAAGCGGTAGCTTAATTTCAGCAGTTGATGTGGTGAAGAAAGTGACGGTGGATTTGGCAGCGTACATCTTCATATTTCTTATATGGAAAAACTGTACCGTATCAGTCATATAATAGGATCCGACGTCATCCTCGGTTCGCAGCACACTCCTTTTCGATTTGTCACACCCGGGGTGCTTTATAAACTGTGGCTAAAATATCTTGAGCATCTATTCGGATCTGTCACCGTAACGTCGGTAATCATTTTTGGAAAGAAGTTTTGCTAAACAAAATTACGAATGATGAACGGGAATTAAAAATAAGTCATTGGGTGCCAAGTGTCGTTTGGAAAAAATTATCGGTGGTCGCCGAAACTTAGACCTAACAAAAAACAAATTCGAAGAGATATTTTGATGACCCTAGACACATTTTCAAATCAAGTGCTTGTAATTTGACATTCAGAGTTAGAAACCCATCTTTGAAGGCCGAAAACGCCTTAACTGACAATTAGGTCCATGTTTTGATATAAACGATCGGTCGGCCTAACTTAAACGTGCTTTCACTTGTTCTCAATAAAAATCTTTACGCATTTTAAGTCCTTGAGATATAATCATTTATTAATTGTAGATATATTTCTTTTTATCAATAAATTTCGAGATTTTCTAATTAAGTATTTCAATACGTCTCTCGAAATTTCTTAGATAATTCTATGAAATTGCTCCACTGTAAAACATGAGTCTTTAATACAATCATCCACAAATATATACATATGTATATATTTAAATATATGTATGTTTGTATGTACAAATCTATAATATGTATTTGAGAAGATCCTCATAAATACTTGTCTAAAAATAAAGACGTCACCTACATTCAGATTTTGAAAATGATTTCGTGTTTTTGGTGCTGATCACCCCAAAATGCGACAAATAAAACAAGAAGAAGAGGAAAAAGAAGAACAACAGCATCATTTGTTGGTGATATGTTTCGCTCATGTCAACATTTGACATCTATGATAGCCCACATTTAAGTGCCATCTATAATTCCACAAACAGGGAAAGGGAGAAAGTGGTCCACTTATTCTTTGAAGTTAAAGTGTAATAGAATGTTGCCGTGCCAAATAAGGGATTTCTATCCAAATATTCTTTGGTGGGAGAAAAGATCCAAATGTTTCACAATAAAAAACAACTGTTATTGCAATTCTTACCCAAGACCAGAGCTAAATTTGTGTATGAGCAAAATATTAAAAGCTAAAAAGTATAGCTGTCCGATCAATCTACTAAGAACACTTATATGAAAGTCGAATCTCGTAGTTGAACAATAAGCTCTGTGAACCCGATATACCATATAATAAATACTTCGATCGAAAAATATGGCCAAGATCTGCTCAATATCGAACGGTGTCATTATGTGAGTGCTATGTCAAAACTTGGACTTAAAATAACTACTTATTGGGAGCATAACTTATAAACTTCGAGAACCATAAATGCGGTGTTACAAGGGTATTATTATAAAACGTAGATCTATATATCCCGGCTTCAATAGCGCACCTAGTGTCTATCTTACATATTCTGAGCTCCATCGAGACTGTGGCACAAATAGACCCACTAAAATCGTCTGCGAATTTTTCACTATTCCGACGAGAATTTCGGGGTGTTTGGTTCCTTTGGAATCGTGAAGCATATGCTTATTTTTTCAATAATTCTTTAATTTTGAGGAGTTACAAACGGAATGGCATCCCATCCTATGTAGGAAGGTATACACCACAACAATTTCAAACATCCGCACTTTGTTAAGAAATCTCTGGTTTTTGTTCAAAATATTAATCACCTCCATATTCACACCCACAATGCCACTAATCACGTAGTTGTCGTCGTCGTCGTGGTCGGCGATCTTTTCCAATTGAGCATTGGACACCTATGAAATTTTCTCAGATTCGGTTGTGTTGAAAATTGTTGATGGTGAAAACAACAACAGCAATACGAAAGTATGCATGTGTGACCAAACGCAAACAACTTAAAACAATTTATGTTTTTTCTTTTTATTTCATATTTGTTGTTTATTAAAAATATCACAAAACCACTACTTTGTGTTTTTGTTTAATAAAATGTCATTGTTTTACGATCCAGAATAAAAATTCATGTTTGTGTTCTGTATAGGAACAATGGAATTTGTGGGGTGTTAACAACGAATTTGTGGTTATGCTACACAAGAAAATGAAGGGTATAAACCCTAGATATTAAACAAGTAAAGAAAATTTAATAACGTTCAAAAGTCGGACGGAGCCGAATATATAATACCCTACACCACTTCGGGTACATACTAGATATTTTTCTATGCACAAAATCCTGTCATTAGAACGGACATTGCATCTTTGGGGGACCATGGACATGGAATTGGACGAAATTTAATATGTGATCTACATAGATATAGGAACCAATTTCAAACATAGGAACCATAGGAACCAATTTCATGGCAATCGGACAGACTTGGGGTCTTTGGATGTTTGAGAGCTTTATGTAAACCTATTGACGCAAACTTGATATACACCATTCAGTATGCTGCAGTACAGTGCAATGCCCAAAAGTTGCTATCAATCGGACAAAAGGTACACATTTAGTGTACAATTTGCCTGAAATCGGACTAAAATATATAGCGGATATATAAATCTGAACCAATTTAAATTTGTGAACAATGCTATCGGAAATATATATGAGACAGTAAACAACTCAAAACCAATTTCAGGAAACTTAAACCATGTCATTCATCACTCAATTCGATTTTGTGCAGTATGCTAAATTCGTGTTCGTACATCCGCAAAGCAGATTTTTCAAAATTTCATATATATTTTTTTCTGAAAAAAAAAAACTTTAGTATACTATACAGAATAACGTATTCGTACCGAGGAACATGGTAAAAAAAACAAATAAAGAGTATGTAATTTCGGCCCGGTCGAACTTTTTATATCCTCCACCATGCGGATGATATTCAAAATATCTTAAATTTATGGGGGCTCCTATGATATGATAGGAACATATTGAAAAAGATAATCTAAATTCACAAAATACCTACTAGTGGAGCTACCGTTATATGCGTCTATACCAAAAATGGCTAGCGATATTAATAAAAATATCAAACTACAGCCAATTCGGTTAAAAACTTGCCCAAAAGATCCAAAATACCGACTTGTATCAATATAAATAATTTTTAGTACGGAAATGTGGGGTACCTTTATATGGGGCTACCCTTAAAATTGGATCAATTGTGCGGAGATGTATTATACAATGAAAACGCAAAATGCCAAATTTTAGTCACTTCGGTTAAGAAACGTGCAAAAAAACCCCAAAATATCGAATATGGGGGGCTATCCTGAAATGTGGGCCAATATTATAAATTGTTAGTACGTAGATATGCAGAATATTGGAGGGTACCGCTACCAAAACGTGCAATTCCAAACATCCTAGGAGTACTAGCAATGTCTGTGCAAAATTTTAGAGCTCTGTCTTTAACCCTTTGTGGCCCAATATTGCCCACAGGCAACAAAATGTTTTAGAGCTTATATTTACTATGCAGCTAGTAGATATATATACAGTATTTTTCGGTTAATTGAACCTACGGTTAATTGGTTTCCACGCTTAATTGAACCACATGATGGGTCAAAAATATTTCATTTCAAAGTAAGCGGGTTCGGATAATTGGTTCCTCGGTTAATTGAACAAAAATTTGTGCAAATTTTGATGTGCAATTAACCGAAAAATACTGTATTTTGGATTTCATATATCAAGACCTGGACGACAAATATCAAAAGAAAAATAAAAAAAATCAAAATTTTGGTAAAGTTATGTTTTTCAATATAGGGAAATGGGTAAATTTGTGTACAGTACTAATTTGTGTATACAGTCCAAATTTAAATCCCTTCGTATTCAAATTGTATGAATTCTGTCATCAGAATTATTTTTGATTCTTGTAAAAATGAATATAGAGAATAATTTAAAATGATTTTTCTGTCGATTATGGATTTGTTTTTCTTGATATTGGACCTTAATTTTTTGGAAAAAATGTACTGTATCTCCTGAATGCAAGGATGTAGCGATGTCAAATTTTGTGCATAACCTATTTAAGATAGTTGTATTAAATCTGTGAACAGAAATTTGTTCTAACTTTGTGGAGAAAAATTCGGGGCTCAAAGGGTTAATATTGCAATCTCTTTGCGTATTTGGGTGAGTATTGGTGGGTATTTCAGTATGCAACACACTGAATTTAGGTACGGACCTAAAACAAATCTCTCAATTTCCTGTTCAAGCAGTTTATGACTTTAGCACCTCTCTGCATGAAGGCACTGCCAAACTGACGATCCCCTTGATTCAATCCACTGACGATAGCGGATCGAAGGCCTGCTTCAAAGAGCAAGCAGTGACTATCACTAATCCTACCATAAGGTAGGTCTTCTTTAACCATGAACCTTGGAGTTAACTTTTCCAGAGGAGGTGGATGTCTTTTCTGTACTCGGTTTCTTCTCCGCAGTTTCTTGCTCAAAGGCATATGAGGTCGATGGGTCAGTCAGACACGAAGTCATCGTCTTTTTGGGTAAAGGTTGTGTACCTTCTGATGAGTAAATGTGCATCACAGATTTATTCTGCGGGGTAGTATTCGCTCTTCCAGAAGACGATGGTTTCTTGCTAGACTTGACCTTCTTTCTATTCCAACGGTGGGGCTACTCAAAGCCTTAGTACCAACCGTTTAACCTTTGTGAGTTGGCGTAGAATCGGGCTTTGGGACAGCGTCATTCACACGTCGATTACCCTTATGGATGACAGTTTGTGTTGGGGTGTGCTCAACAGTCTTTTCCATTGCCTTTTGCCTCGTGCTAAGTTTCGGATCAGAAGTCTACTCCACACCTTTGTCAGAGACAGTGGGCTTCGCCGACTCTACTACTACTATTGATTCAGAGGTCTCCTTAGAGATTTGTGATCGAGCTATTTGTTTCGGGATGGAGATCTTCTCCATCTCGAGGTCACGATGAAGAGCATGCGGATAAGTTCTTTCGAACTTCCTTACGAATCTCAGCTTGCCCTTGGTGAAATGAACCTCCCTATTCGAAAGCAAATTCGCATCTAGCCCTAAGAATTTGCGAAAATACGATACGGCACGCTTGTAATGCTTCGCATCGGATGCGAAGGCCCAGCCCCACAATAGGGCTGGGACTTTATGTGGACGCAAACCCTAAACATGGAGATGTTGATAATTTGTTGTGTCTGAATTCCTCAAAATAATGAAAATTGGGAGTTACTTTAAAGTAAAACGTAAACCAACATTGATATTTTTTGCTAGGGAGATTTGGCGCCCAATAAGAACCCATAATAAAAAATAGAGTCAATTCAGCGGAAAAACGTGACCAAAATCCTTATAAAAACGAATTGTCGTGGTGCCGAGATTTTTTACCAATAAGAATCCAAATTATATAATAACAGCGAATTTTTTGATAAATGTCTCCAAACTGCTGAAAACACCAACTCATGGGAAGTACCGTTATTCGAGGGCTACCTTAAAAAGTGGACCAATATTTAGCATTTTTTGGGGGAAGATTCGCTATCCAATGAGAGTCAATCTGTTTGAAAAACGTGTCCTAAATTCAGAATAATGTGGCTATCGTATATGGCTTGAAACTTATACGGTGAATTAGGAACGTTGTAGCGGGTTAACCTCCTTCATAAGGATTTATTTGACATATCGCTCATTTGCTGCAAGACAGGCATAACTAAAAAACAATTTTGTGGAAAATGCGGTTTAAGTTTTCAATTTATTGGGACAGAGGAACTTCTACAGCTTCTCAAGGTTTCTCAGCTTCTAGAGGTATATTATAGCGAACAATCGTGCATCATTAACTCGAAGATTGTAGGAAGATTTTCCACACAATGATAACCGTAAATATAAAGCCAAGTCGTTTAGAAAACGTGTCTGAAGTACTCAACATAACGTTACTTTAAACCAAAACCTGGACCAATATATATATATTTTTGGTAGGAGGAATTGGCAGCCAATTAGAACCTAAAATTCCAATAAAAACGAATAATGGGGATTGCCGTTATATGGGGGCTACACCTGCAATATTGATCAATTTTGGAAATAAAACAAAAATGAAAATCTGCTCCTACAGATGAATAATCAAAATCACCTTCAAATCACATGTAGGGTATTTTTTATCTATGTTTGTTTGTATGTATAACAAAGGTGACGAAAAATAGATACTCGATTCTGCGCACAAACAAATTGTTTTTTTCATGTTTTTTTCGAATACAATAAGAAACATATAAAATGTTATGTTTTATTTCGAGTGATGAAAACTCACGATAAAACAATAAAAACCAAATGTCATGTAAATAATAAACATTTATAAAAAACCCAAAATAATAATAAAATATTCAAATTCAGATTCAAAATTCATGAATGAAATTACAAGATTTGTTTCCCCTTCAAGTGGTTGCATAGATTAATTGCATGTCTTTACATAATTTAGGTGTTGTTGTCGTTGTTGATGTTTTTCGTGTTATTCCGTCATTATGTACGAGTACATACGTAGTTTCACATATATATTGCCCACCTATTGGCCATCATTCTAGTAAATTTTCTTGTTATTTTATTTTTCTTTGTATGTTTGTATTAAATTGTCCTCGTCTTTCGTTTTGTTGTAGTTTTTCTATTGTAATTTCCTCTTTTTGTCGAATTTTCTTCTTGTTTATCGAATTTGTGATCTATTTTTATTTTCTTTGGGGTTAAGGCAACACTTTTTCAAAAATACAAAAAAGTCGTTTTGCACTTTTTTTTTGAAAGAGGAACATTTAAACATTTGATTGTACTCCTCTCTCGCTTATGGACAGGTATGACTAGAAAAATGCGTTGGGGTACCTTAGCTTGGAACCTCCTCCACCACTAGGGGAGTGAATATTAAGTTTGTCATTCCGTTTTTGTAAAGTAATCAGCCTGAATCCCAGTTTGTTTTTTTTTATAAAAACAACTATTTATTAGTGGGGAAAGTATGGCATTGTCCACCAAGGGATAATGTATGGAAGACTATAGTTTCGGATCTCGCCACTGATCCCATCAGTTCCTTAGTTTTTTGTTGGGGATATTCTCCCCAGAATCTTTAAATAGCTTCTTTACAAAAACACTTTTATACTCAAAAAGGTTGCAACAAAGCGAAGTACTTAGCTAACCAACGAATTGAACTGCATGAGAATTTCGCTGGTGTCTCACTTCGAAGTTAACAAGGCATTTGTAAACAAGGCCATACTTTTTTTGGCATAGCTCCTATATTACGGTACCGCTCCACTTTTCTTATTTTTAGGATTTTAACCACATTTCCCTTCCAAATTGTGGATTTTTGAAAGCTTTACCCAAAACTATCAATATTTTGACATAACCCCATATACGAGCGGGACCTGTATATGGGGGCTATGTTCCGCATTTTTAAGGTGTTGGCAGCATTTTCTAAACAAAATGGTTGACATTTGGTATTCGGGTTCTCATTGGTTGGGAAAATATTTCAGATGATATCCAATGTAGGGGCATTATTTCAAATAGCTCTTATAAAAAAAGAACCCGCCCCATTTTGGGCATTTTGATGGTTTTAGCCCCGAAGTGACTGTAATTGCGCATTCTGGATTCCTGGTGACTGCAATATGGCATTCTAGATTCCTGGCGAATAAAAAAATTATTTTTATAGGAACCAAAGTTCCGATAACCTTTAGCAAATTTCGAAAAAATAGCAAATTTCGTATTTAACGAGGATTACCTGTTATTTTTTCATGTTTTCTTAAATTTTTATTGTTAAATACAGAAGATAGATTTAAAATCTAAAATCATTGTTTTTCCTTTTTGTTCATGTGATTGTGTTGACAAATACGAAATTTACAACAAAATCACATTTTAATTATATCATGGTCAAAATCATTAAGAAGAACAAAAATACAACAAAAGAGAGAGAAAGTGGTCAAAAGAAAAATAAATTAATTAGGTTTTAAGATTAGGATTTTGTCACACATAATTTATACCCTACACTACTGCATGGGACCATATAACACATCTGCGGTCATATGTTCAGAATGATGCTCTCTAAACATTGTTCTAATGACATAGGTGGATCACCATTGCATTACTTTCAAATATTCTAATATACTTCAAAATATACACAGAAATATCTCCAATAATTGAAAAAAATAATAATGTTCAAAATGCAATTTGGTTTCTCATTTCGTTGACCCATTTCCAATTTCTCTTATTGGTAAATGTTTTAGTTTCATTTACAACACAGTGCTATGAGTGTACATTAGGTACACTACAAAAAATCATTTAAATTTATGTTCGATATACTCTATAGAATTTATATACCTTTCACCACACTGTGGTACAGGGCATTATGCCTTTGTGCATATGTTTTTAACAGGCAAAAGTAAACGAGATAGATACATAGTTCCTTTTGAGAATATGCATAGAATCACTTTATAAGTTCATGTATTTTTGTGAACAAAGTACATATCGCATTTATGATCCGGTTTAGATGAAATTTGGCACAGCTCACTTATTTGACCCAAGGACGAAAACTATTGAAATTTGAGAAAATCGGCTCAGATTTAGATATAGCTCCCACATATATTTTTGTCCGATTTTATGTAAATGGTGCACCAGATACAAAATATTTGTCCGATTAAAACAAAATTTTGTACAGCGTACTAAATTTGGCCCATATTGATGGCAATTTTTTTATTTTTTTATTATTTTTTTTAGAAAAACTTAAATTTTTAGGTGAAAATTACTATTTTGAAGCATTTGAAACATTTTATAATAAGCATCATTTTTCGTTATAACTAATAGTACTCCTAAAATGCGAGCTTCTTTTAAAAAATTCCGAAACATTTGGAGGGTAAACAGTATTGTTTTTATATGTATCTTTATTATTGTTAATATTATATATCTAAAACATTAAACTATATATATTTTATAAAATTTAGGCATTACTTATTAAATACCAATCACATTCAGAATCCGAGTTTTCATCTGAATTAGTTGGTAGCATTGGATCCTACAGTAGTTTAAGGACTTCTTCAGATAGTGGCTCACTATATCGATGGTTAAGAGATGTACTACGAGACAAACTTGATATTTTTGGATCAGAAGAAAATAGCAACCTATTGAAAAGATCCCTCATTGTTTCCTCACGACTAATTTTTCTGGTGTACAGTTCCAAAGCTGCACATTTAATGATATCAGCTCCATGCACTAATATTTTGTGTATGCTTGAAGGCATATAGAACCAAGAATATAATTCCACGAAAAGAATAAATGTTTCCTCAGTAAGTTTTTTAAAAGACCCTGCGTGAATAGCTTATCCACAGGCCATGGTTGAAAGGATGATACTAAAATTTTTAATTAATTTTTCATCAACACCAGTTATCGACAATGCCAAGCCAAGTTGGCTAAAAAAACGCCTAGCAGTATTGCCATCGTTTGTTGTTCCGGATACTGACATAGGTGTGTCAACAATAATGTGCATTTCTTCCTTCAAATGATTAATGATACGTGCCTTCCTTTCTTCGAAAAGTGGCCGATCGAAGCTATTAATTTTCAACTTTTTCAAAACCAGTCGTTATGAAATGTACAATATACATTCTAAACCTCGAATCCATGCATTTAAGGTAGACAGACCGTATTCGTATAAGTTAATGTTTGGGGTTAATGACGAAATTTTGTTGTAATTTGCTTATAGCGAAAACCAAAAATGTAGGTAAAACCGTGTATATATGAATGTTACACCAATGATATTTTTTCAGGGTTCATAAAGTAGACCCTTTACCTGCGGTATTTGAGAAGACTCCTACAACCGATTTCGTTGTAATTAAATTTAGAAAGTTTAAAATCAATGTTTGGAGCAGCTTACTTAAATACCCTCATTTTCATACTCACACCCAGTACTCTGGAACCTTAGGTTGGACATTTTGAACTTGTTTTTTTTTCTTATCTGCTATGCTGTGATCTATTCCAAGTCATATTTGATGAATTATATAAAAAAAATCACAAATTTTTAATTTAATTTGAACAAAACCAAAAATCAACGCTGAACTCGACTGCACTCCATACTAATCCCCTATTTTAATTGAAGGGATTTAAAAAAACGGACCTTACATTTATTTAGCCCGAAACACCTAAATTAAAATAACTTATGGGTTATATAACTATACCATTTAATTAAATACCAATACTATATATCAAAAATGGACAACATTTTATAATAATATATTCACAGAATGCACACCACCATCGCAATTTTATAGATAAAAAATACCATTTTTAACATTGGAAAAAATTTCTATTTTAAATGTACCGTTATTCCGTTCTAGCTTATTAATTCGGATTATTTTATACGGACTTAAGTACTCTCAACACTCTACTTTAAAACTGCTTAACCTATTCGAACGCTATAACCAATTTACTATGATTGTTTTAGATAGATTATCATTTAAGCATGGATTTAAATATATATTTTATTTATGTATATATAATTTTGAGTTCCTACATCTAGATCAGATCCGTATAGACTAATATAAAACAAAAAACCTCACGATAGTCCAATTTTTTAATGAGTTACAGAGCTATCTTTGGATGGGTACAAATGTACCACGGTTATTGATCTACGTATACTTTTTTGGTTATTGACCGTAGGGTTAATGGATCTCACACTACAGCTGACATTTTTTGTAAAAGTTGCCAGGCGTTACAGTAAACTGAATGTTGGGACCGAAAAAATAGTTCGTTATATAAAAAAAAGTTCGTTATATTCGTAGCTCACTATAAGAGTAAGGATTTGTATGAAAAATATGTATTAATACTTCGGGACCCAGAAATGTTTTCGCTATAAGAAAAAATCGTTATAAGCGTACTCGACTGCATAAGCTTGGTGATCTTTTCTTAAAAAATCCAGGTTTCTAACTTTATTGTACATTTCATAAAATATTTTTCTTAAAAAATCCAAGACTCTAATTTTTTTTTTTAATTTTGGTGGTCCCATTTTAAAATATTTTTTCAGCAATTCTAAGGCTCCAGTTTTGGTGGTCTGGAGCCTGTTAAGAATATTCCCTGTTAAGAATATTCTTAAAAAATCCTAGCTCCTAATCAGTCACGCCCTGTGAAAAATATTTTTAAAAAATCCAAGCCCCTAATCGGCCACGCCCTGTGAATAATATTCTTTAAAAATCCACGCCCTAAAAACTCCAAGCCTATAGCTCGCCACTGATGCGCATCAGTTCCCTTTTTTCCCAGAAGCTATATATATGTTACGTAATGTATGTCACTTGTAACAAATCGGAATATATATTTTATCAACGAGACTCTCTACTTCAGAAAAATTTATACTAAAAATGGTATAATCTGTGCCTAAATAACCTACAATTACAATAGCTGTTACCAAATGTTACTGGATGTTGTCTGTTTACTCCAAATCCAGTAAAAGAGAGCGAGTAAAAACGTCTTACTCTTTGAAATAGAGCTACTGAAATAGTAAACAGACACTAATATTAAAAAAAATCCGCTTATATCCGCGAAAGTGCCTCAGCTGATATTAGTGAAAAATTAGGCTTATGCATCCAAAGAGCCCACCCCAAAAATATAAATCAACTCCTAGAAAATATCCTCTCCTGCAGCTTAGAGTAACCATCGAAAACAATTCCTCAAAAAATCTTAAAATGATTAAAAAGTTCCAAAAGTCATGTGCCTAATGTACATCATCCATACATACACATGTATGTATGTATGTATGTATCTTCGTGCTAAGCTATCTGATTGCTAAACGAGCAAAGAGAAGATCTATCATTAAAAATCTATTCAATATCTGAAAAAAAAGAAAAACTGATATTGAAAAAGAAAACAACAACAATAACGAAAAAAGAACAACGTGAAATTGTTTTCCTCTTGATCACCACACTGAGAGTGTTTTTCAATTTCAGTGTTGTTGTTGTTCTAGCACGAATTTTCACAAAAGAAAACGACACAAGAAAATATTGTTAAGAAAAACAAGAAAATCTTGGTGGCGAATAGTCTGATTGTGATTGTCAAGCCCAGCGGTTGTTTCTTTGGGAAGATCAACGAATTTAAAAAAATATTTATAAAGTAAATACAAGAAAACATAAAAAATATATAGAAATAAAATTAAGTCGAAAAAAACATAAGTTATATGACGCGTGATATATAAAAATATTAAAACCACAAAAAATTAAAAGGTGTGTTTTGGGCATTAAGGAATATTTATTACAAAGAAAAGTTTATAAAAAAATACATCTTGAAAATATTTGAATAAAAAAATGAAAGAACACCCCCTCAAACATCTGTAACATCGTGTTGACAAGAATGATTTTTTTTCAATATTGTCATTATATAATAAACAGGAAAAAACATGACTATCTTAAGTGACTGGCCAATGTCACTTTATTGTAATCGAAAAAAAAATACACAGAAACGAACAAAAAGGAAATAAATTTATATCACCTTCATATATCAAAAAATTACTTCCTTATATTTAAAAAAGAAACAATGTTTGAATTTGAGAAAGAATAATGAAAAACAGAAGTGGTTTTTATAAAAAAATATTTTAATAATTGTTTTTGTTGTTAAGAAAGAAATTATGTGCATTGACCTCCTTAATTTTTCAGTAACAAATAAATTTGAATAAATTTGATTTTATTTAAAAATTAAATTAAAATATAAAACAATTAAAAAATAAAATATTAAAGTTTTGAAAACTTAAAAAACAATATTAATTAAATAAATAATTACATTCAGTGAAAATGTGCTCAATGTGAAGGTTTGCTAAAAAATCTCCACTTTTCCAATGGAAACTCCAGTTTGCATTTGATAAAGACTTGTATTGTCTGGAACCACTATATATAACAGACGTCGTATTAACGTAAAATGATATATAAAAAATATATTCCATGAACTTTAAAAATACGACTATATAAAAAATGTAATCGAAAAAATAAATTTGAAAAAAATCTGTATTATCTCTGTGTTAAGCCCTCAACTTTTCAGTTTCTGTATATTTTTGTTACTTCTCCTCAAAGGAAGGCCATCAACAGAACGAACTTTTAAAAAAAGAACAAAAAAAAAAAAAAAAAATACTACGACGAAACTAAGAAAAGTGTCATCGAAAAAAACGAATTCAAAACTATTCTGAATGGCGTAAGGTGGTTTTTTCTCCCTCACACGAACACACACAATTGATCTCTTTAGCGATGCACTCTCTCTCATTTTCTCTTTTGTTATTTTTATTTTTAATTTTTTTTATTTATTTAGAACACAAAATACATGTTTTCTTGTTAAGAATTTTTCTTATTTGTTTATATCCCGAAAAAACATGAAAATTGTTGATGATCGCTTGTGTACTTTCTCTCTCTCTCTCTGTATGTGTTTGGTGGAAGAGTCCAAATATTTTTGAGATTTAAAATTTTGTTTAAATATAGCATTCAGTATTTAGAATAGAACATTTTTTTATTGGCACTATTTAACCACCTCCATAATTTAACAGAGTGCTGCAAAAAAAATGTATTCCTATAAAATATATATATTAAAAAAAAACATTAAAAATATTTATTTTTAAAAAATAACATATTCCAAAAAATACACATTTAAGAAAATGCATCCTAAAATTTTTTAAAAAAATGTTTATTCTTAAAATATATATGTTTGAGACATTAATTTCTAAAATAAATTATTATTTTTTTAAATCTAATATTAAAAAATTAAAAACAATTAAAAAAATTAAAAATCCATTAAAACACCAGTAAGGAAAGTCGGACTGGGCCTTCACCACTTTGAGTATATTCTACATAGTCTCCTAACAGACGTCGCCTTTTCGAAATACGATATTCACGAAACTTAACACACATTTTTCTAGACTTTATTCAGTGCGCTACACCAAATTTCGTGCAAATCGAAATTCACACAGGGACTTTGGTGCACCATTTACATTAAATCGATCGAAAATATATATGGGGGCTATATCTAAATCTGAACCGATTTTCACGAAACTTAGCACACATCATTATATACTATATTTAGTACGCTATGCCAAATTTCGTGCAAATCGAAAGATATATAGAGACTTTGGTTCACTACTTACCTTAAATCGGACGAAAATATATATGGGAGCTATATCCAAATCTGAACCGATATTCACGAAATTTAACACACATCCTTTTAGACTTAATTCAGTACGCTATGCCAAATTTCGTGAAAATCTAAAGATATGTAGGGACATTTTTGTACATTAAATCCGACGAAAATATATATGGGAGCTATATCTAAATCTGAACCGATTTTCACGAAACTTAGCACACATCAATCTAGACCTAAATTATTAGGCTGTGCCAAAAAAACCTAAAAATGTTTAAAAGGATTTTCAAAAAACATTTTTTAAAAATCCACTCCTAAAGCTTCGACAGCTCTCCAAAAATGTATTAAAAAAATCTACAACTAGAGTTTTGTTAGTGATCCAAAAGGGTATTAAAAAAATTCACGACTACAGCTTCGACAGTCTTCCAAAATTTTTATAAAAATCCACGCCTAAGTTTCAACAGTCCTCCAAAAAATATTTTTAAAAATCGTACGCCTATAGTCCTTCAAACAATATTTTTAAAAAAATCATGACTATAATTCTCTACAAAAAATATAAATTTTTTAAATTCACGCCCGTTATAGTCCTCCAATTTTTTTTTTCTTTTAAATCCACGTCTGCGACTTTCTCCAAAAGTATTTTTTTAAATACAGGCCTGTGAAAGTCCTCCGAAAAATATTTTTGGAATTTAAATTTTTTTGTTTTTAATCCAGGCTAAAAAGTACACATATTTGATAGCCTCTCAAAAAGTTTTTTTTAATTCAAGGATGTGATAGTCCTCCAAAAAATATTTTTTTAAATCCACGCCTTCAATTCAGTTTTTTCTTTAATCCACGTTTATTTATTTTAAAATCCACGCCTTCAATTTTGTTTTTTTTTTTAATCCACGTTTGTTTATTTTAAAATCCACGCCTTCAATTTTTGTTTTTTTTTTTTAATCCACGCCTGTGATAGCTTCCCATTTTTTTTAATCCACGCCTGTGAAAGGCTTTTTTATATCCACTAATGTGATAGTCTCCCAATTATTTATCCACGCCTGTGATAGTCTCCCAAGAAGTATTTTTAAGAAATCCACGCCTGTGATAGTCTCTCAAGAAGTATTTTAAAAAAATCCACCCTGTGATAGTATCCCAAGAAGTATTTTTAAAAAATCCATGCCTGCGATAGTCCCCCATTTTTTTTTTTTTTTTTTTTGAATCCATGCCTATGTTATTCTTAAAAAAATTGAAATCCACGCCTGTGATATTCTTAAAAAAAAAAAATAAAAATCCACGCCTGTGATAGTCTCCAAAAAATATTAAAAAAAAATCCGTTTACAAATTTGTTAATACCGAAAAAGAAGCGGAGCTTTTGTGTGGGGTTATATTAGGTTGGGAAAACATCCATTATTTTTATATGAACTATAGGACTTTATTTAACATGCTTCGTCCGATTTGGACAAATAAACACCGTTTCGTTGTATGATTTGGTGCTATTTTAAAGGAAACTTTATTGATTTTATCCGATTTTATGGGCATTTCCGACGACCGGCCTACATGGGTCCAATATTGATCATTTTTGGTAAGAATATAGATATATCATATTTTTAATACCAAATATTTCGATATGTGTTGCAAACAGAATGACAAAGCTAATATAAACTCCATCTTATCATGGATGGTATAAAAATCACTCTTATGGGCCTGTTCATACCCCCTAAAATACTCTTAAAAATCTAAAATTCAAAAATTAGTGAATTAACAAAACGACCCTTAATCTGATGTACTTTACAGATTTCAAACAAGTTTTTTTTAAATTCTCATTCCTTAAAAAAATATTCCACCCAACATAATCCCATTTTCCCGATTTACCCCGTAGTCCAGTGTACTCGTCATCACTACATGTAGCCACATTGGCGCACATCACTGTTAGGGGGAGCTGGGAGATACATTTTCTTTAATGCTTTTTCACTTTGAAGAGTAACATAAGAGATAAGTGCCCCATTAATACGAACGCGTACACACACATCCTCACAACGATAAAAATTCAAAATAAAACCACCTACGCGAAGTTTTGAAATCTTTTTATGGTGATTTTTTTCTTGTTCTTTTATTATTCAAATATTTTCAAAAAGTGTAAAAATTGTTTTTTTTGTCTGAAAATAATTAAAATAACAAACACCTAGAATTAAAAGAAAACAATTATTTTTCATATTGACACAATTTAAATAAAAAATATTGTTTTTTTTTCAAGTTGGTAAAAATATAAAAAAGCGTTTCCAAACCAAAAAATATGTCTCTGATGGAAAAACCAAATCGACCACAACGCAATCGTCGTCACAGTAGGTGGGTCACGAGACATCTTTTATACAATCATGTTCTTTTTTGTTGTTGCTATTTTTTGAAAAAGAAAATAGTTTTGTGTTTTTGTTTTTGCTGTATTTGAAATTTTCATTTGTTGTTGTTGATTTTGATTTTGCTTTTCTTTTTTTACAAAGTCGTGGGGTCAGTTACGGAAAGTGTGAAAGAGGAATAAACACCCAGTTTGTCTTTCTGTATCTGACTCCCGATTTTTTATTTATTTTGGTTTTTATTGAAAAAAATATTTCTTTTTTATTTTTATTAAAATTTTTGCAATATTTTTTGCCTGCTCTTTAACCCCTGTGAAACAGCCATTTAATAATAGCCACTAGACATCATACAACATCTAGTATGTTGTATTAGTCATTCTCTAATATGCCAGAATCAAAATTACCTCGCATCTAATCTGTTTTTGCATTTTTGTTTTTCGTTTCTAACCTCATTTTTTATTCAAACACCAAATTTTAATTCCAATTCTCAACTCCTTTTTCCAGACGTGCCTGGCCACCAGAAGATGATTTACATTATCCACGAGCAGCCAAACGCCTTTTCACTCCCGAAATCAAGCGAATGCTAAAAGAATGGCTGGTGCGAAGACGTGAAAATCCCTATCCCAGTAGGGAGGAGAAAAAACGCCTTGCCATAGATACAGGGCTGACATATACCCAAATTTGTAATTGGTTTGCCAATTGGCGTCGTAAATTGAAAAATGCCGAAAGAGAAAAGTCAAAGAAGTCCTGGGGTCATCTTATCAAAAACTACAATACCAATGCCAAGGGTAATGTCGAACAATTTAGTATATCATCGGAGGATAGCATATGGGAAGAGGAGGAACAACAATATCGACGTCACCAGCATAGTGATAACGACTATGAGGATGATGATGACTTAGATTCAATGTGTGATCTAGATGGTTCAAGTGGTAGTGGTTCGACAGATACCACAACAACGGAACGTAATGACAACGGTAGCGGATGCAGTACAATAAGCAGTAGCATTGGCCAAAGTGATTATCACTCAATGGATATGCATCAAAATAGGAATGGCTATACCACTCTGACTTTACACAATGATCCTAGTGATTTGTTTATAGGACGTGAGGTAGATGTGCTCACGACAAATGCCACCTGTCAAATAACACAGAGTGCTGCAAGTGCGGGTACTAAAACCAAATACAAACAGAAAATGATGGAAAAATATTTAAGAGATACTTATGATACAACGACACCACCGACCATCTCACCCACCACCACAATGGTACATATTGATTATAGTGGACAGCCAGTAACATCGGATAGTGGGCAACATGCCACCGCCACAGTATATTGTAATGCTACGAATACAACAATTATTAAATCGGGAGCAGAGTTATCCAAATGGTTGGAAAGTGCTGCGAAATTTACACCAAATAAAAATAACTATTTCATTGAGTGGAATAGTAAAAGGTAAGCATGAAAAATACTTTTTTTATATGGGAACAACTGGTCCAGATTTAGATATAGCTCCCATGTAAATTTTCGTCGGATTTTATGTAAATGGTGTACCAAAGCCCCTCTATAACTTTCAATTTGCATGAAATATGGCACAGCGTACTGAATTAAGTCTAAAATGATGTGTGTTAAATTTCGTGAAAATTGGTTCAGTTTTAGATATAGCTCCCATATATATTATCGTCCGATTTAGTGTAAATGGTGCAAAATGTTCCTATATATCTTTCGATTAGCATGAAATTTGCTACACCGTATTAAATTGAGCCTAGAATGATGTGTGTTAAATTTCTTAAAAATCGGTTCAGATTTAGATATAGCTCGCATATATATTTTCGTCCGATTCAATGTAAATTGTGCACCAAAGTCCCTATATATCTTTCGATTTATAAGAAATATGTCATAGTGTACTTAATTAAGTCTAGAATGGTGTTTGTTAAATTTCGTGAAAATCGGTTCAGATTCAGATAAAGCTCCCGTATATATTTTCGTCCGATTCAAAGTAAATCGTGCACCAAAGTCTCTGTATATCTCTCGATTCGCATGAAGTTTGGCATAGCGTACTGAATTAAGTCTAAAATGATGTGTGTTAAATTTCGTGAATATCGGCTCAGCATTAGATATAGCTCCCATATATATTATCGTCCGATTTAATGTAAATGGTGCACCAAAGTCTCTATATATCTTTCGATTCGCATGAAGTTTGCCATAGCGTAGTGAATGGAGCCTAGAATGATGTGTATTAAGTTTCGTGAAAATCGGTTCAGATTTATATATAGCTCCGATATATTTTCGTCGGATTTACAGTAAGTGGTGTACCAAGTCCCTGTAAATCTTTCGATTCGAATGAGATTTGGCATAGCGTACTGAATTAAGTCTAGAATGATGTGTGTTAAATTTCGTGAAAATCGGTTCAGTTTTAGATATAGCTCCCATGTACATTTTCGTCGGATTTAATGTAAATGGTGCACCAGTGTCCCTATATATCTTTCGATTTGCAAGAAATTTGTTATAGCGTATTTAATTGAGATTATAATGATGTGTGTTAAATTTCGTGAAAATCGGTTTAGATTTTGATAAAGCTCCCATGTATATTTTCGTCGGATTTAATGTAAATGGTTCAAAAATGTTCCTATATATCTTTCGATTTGCACGAAATTTGACATAGGGTACTGAATTAAGTCTAGAATGATGTGTGCAAAGTTTCGTAAAAATCGGTTCAGATTTAGCTTCCATATATATTTTCTTCAGATTCCATATATATCTCGGACGGGTGTCCCATTGAGATTTAATTTTGAATAGTCCAGTATACCGAATAGCGTGTATAACATTACGTTTTTTCTTACCAATTAAAAGTTGCTAATTTTTATGTTTCTTATATTTTTCAGAAACAAAAACGATAAGAAACCCATATTGGTGACAACAACGACAACAAAATCATTTCCATCGCCATCATCATCATCGGCAACTACAAATGGTGGTGGTGGCTGTGATCAGCAACAACAGACTTCGGTAACCCTTGTACCAATCATATATTCCAATACATCGGCCACAGTACAAATAACAAATTCAACAACCACTCCAAATACGCAGGCGCATCACCATCTACCAGACAACGACCATACGGATCATATCTATAATTCCATTCATCATAAAGATGAATTGGATGCCGCTGAGGCCCTGGCTAATTTGGCGTTTAATTGTCGCCAGCGGATGATGGATGCAAATGTTAAAGCGGGCTGTGGTAATACATTTCAACGGCCCCTAAATGCAATAAGTTCCTAAATTTGTTCAAATTAAAAAATTCTCTCTCACACACACACCCACATACAAAAGCATTTAGACCTTAGATGAATTGAAAAAAGCAGCGAAACCAAAGTACTTGTTACAATTATTAAAAAAGGAAAACAAACTACTTCGATTACAAGACAAAAGCATTCCAGCACTGTGGTTTCTTTTTTTGAATAAAGTGCGGAAGACATACTTACTACATACATACTTATACAAAATCTAACAAAAACTATTATTATACTATTTTAATTGTTGAATAAATTTTTAAGAACAAATGTTTAAATATAATATATATAGATATATACATTTTTTGATTGCATTAGAAAAAATATTTGAGTTTTGATTGGTCTTAAAATATTTCACCGGAAATCGAGATTTTTACCGATGTTTGTGAAATGTACAAAGAAGCTAACGCTATTTTGACATTTGATCATAATAAATAGGTAGAGATGGTATTTACCGGGTAAATACCCAAGCGGTGGGTAAATGCCCATTTGCGGGTATTTATTTTGACCGCCTATGTCAAGTGGTCCGGCAGTTAATGAGTTTATACCCAATTTTTGGGTAAATACTCCATACCTTTGTATGGAGGCTACCAGTAAACGTAGACCTACATACATACATTTTTGCATTGACATTTGGTACCCAAAGAGAACACTCTGTGCCAAATTACAGCCACCGTAAAATGTGTCTAATAGACATCGATTTGATACCAGCCCATCAGCCCATCCCTATTAAGTTCTTGCAGGAGTACAATCATATTAGACCTGTCGTACGTTCCTCTACGATCTAGGATGGTGCCGAGGTATTTGGCTTCCAAAGAGAGTCCTAGACCTACTCCATCTATTGTTGGTAGAGAGAACGTTGGAATTTTACGCTTTTTAGTGAATAGTAACAATTATTTCTTAGTGTGATTGACTCCAAAACCATTTCATCGCGCCCACCCTGACAAGCGTACCAGTGCACACTGCGTAATGTCTAATATCCTTGGTAATAATTTTTCCCTAATCACAACTACAACATCATAATACCACGACAGAGGAAATACGAACTGAAACGACCCGAGTCGTATTCGGTGAACGTCTGTCACCTCAGCCCATTGTGTAAAAGCAATAGGTCTGCTACAACAACAACATCATCGGCATAAGCCACTACTTTCGTTCACCATTGGTCAAAGTTAACAAGAATCTCGATTATACTAGAAGCCAAAAAATGGCGATTGCCCCCCGTTTTGTGAAGTTCCTCTGTTGATTAACCACTTCATCCTCCTTGATTATACGACTTTTCAGTATAACATCAATCCAATCCACCAGGGTTGATGAGAGAGAAGAGAGCTAATATCATAAATTCCAAATTTACGTTGTTGAAAGCTCCGTTTATGTCGAGAAAAGACGTCAGCGTGACGTTTGTACTTCTCTCAATATGCTCAATATGTAGGTATGCTGGGATTTGCTGATCTTATTTTTATTAAGTCCAGTAATGTCCTGATTTCAAGATCTAATAAACTTTCCATTGTTTAAAAAAATAAATAAAGACTAATCGGTCTATAGTCTTTCAGTAAAGTGTGACTACGGTTCCCTGCCTTGGGAATGAAGGTCACCTTTATTTCTCTTCACAACCTTAGACAGGCCCCGAAAAAAACTCCCTAAATTTTATTAAAACCTGTTCTGATGCAATCTGCATCGTTGCAGGTATTATACCATCTGGACCAGGAGATTTTTAAGATGGAAAGTGTTAATTGTCCATACCAGTTTTGGATACCTTGTATGGTCTTATATCAGAGATTAATTTGACATGGACAGAGGTTGAATATGATGCAGCAATTTCTGATCCATACCCAAGTCTCTGCTCCCAGGAAAATTAGTATCCGATAGAATATCCAGAGTCCCTAACCCACAATTGGTCCATGTGTCAACCTTTCTTTTAATACTACCGATGGATTTTGTATCTTCGATAATATTTTCATTAACTCCCTTTATCGACTCACTAATGCGTATCCAAGACTCTCGCTGACTTTCTTAATTTCACATTTGTAATTATTGAAAAACTCCCTATAAGTGCCCAAAACTGTTCTATGTTTATATTTATTTGATTTGTTGTACCGAATATTGGAGATAACGTTGTATGGGGGATATTCAAGGTTAGGTAAGGTCTGGGGATGTGCAGTCACTAATGTGGCTGCAGCACTCTGAGACCATCCGGTCCATTGTGATCATCCATGAAAAGTATGGAGAGATCTGTAGGGGAGAAAGGATAAGAAGCTAACAAGAAGTTTTAGGAGGAAGGTGGAATAGTTTCGATGGCTATAGAAATTGGACAGAAAACATATTACGTGCTAAGTTTGCACTTTCCCGACCATTTTAGGTTGCTAATGATGCTGTAGATTAAAGCAGGTTCCATAGTTGAAAAGAAGCTTACAGACGATGAAAAGTGAACACGCTCTAGTCTGTGCCGTCTGCAGGCCAGAACTGGACAGCGACACAGGAGATGCTCCATTGTCTCCGTCTCCTCCTCGTCATCATAGACTCTGCAGTAATCAGTAACATCATGGTCCCATTTACCGGTAAATGTCCTGATATTGCAATGACCATTAATGACTCCTGTCATTACTCTAATTTCAGCTTTGCTCAGGTTCACAGTGAGTTTGTTGACAGAATCGGCCAGATAGATCTTGACACATTGCACCTATGTTCGTTGTGCCAGAGTTCATTGGCTCGTTCGTCGATAGCTAGATCTGTAGATTGATATCCTCGTCTAGCTAATTCGTCAGCTTTTTCATTACCCATAAAGTCACGGTGTCCTGGTACCCAACACAGCCGATAGCTATGAGTGTGAGAGAACCCAAAATATCAAATTAGAACCTCATCGGTTCTATTGATCATTTTGGTGGGAGATTTGCCCAATGATAATCAAAGTTCAAGTTATATCCCATTCTGTTGAAAAGTGACTCAATTCCTCAAAATATCGAATGGGTTCAAATAATCGACCGATATATCCCATCTTCAGTAACAAACATCTTATGATAAGTGGCATATATTGCCACACAATTTCTGCGCTATATAATAAATACGTATTACAAAATTGGATATAGATTTTACTAGTCGGTCTTTCACGAGAGAGGATCTATATAGGTTATAGAGTCTCTGGGTGGAATAGTGCCAGGGCAAATTAAAATTGGATACTTTCGAATATAAGGATGCACAATAATAAATGATTAACAGGAAAATTGATTTTATAACCTTTGTGCAAAGGGGTTACACCAACTAATGATGAATTTATTATCATTACTTTTCTACTTGTTTGACCCCTTTGTTGGTTACCAGTTATTTAAAAAAAATCACAGTTTTCAGTTTACTTACATACATATTTTTCTATTCACAATTATTTACTTGATTGTTCTCATTGTCGGATATCCATTGAATTCACACATCCCATTTGGTCATTTCTTTATGGGTTTTATTTCGTGTAATAACAATTTAACATATTTAAATTAAAAACAAATTAATTTTTATTCTCTTCACTATCTGCGGGTGCTGTTGTTTTACTAGCATCGCCGCCATCAGAACTTTCACTCTTAGCATAAACATCTAAAATATTTACAAAATTCTTTTGGTGGGCCTCCAAATTTTGCACCAACGATGTACCGGCCATATTCAATGTTTGTACAAGTTCAGCTTGAGCCGATTTCAAACCTGGCAATTGAGCATATTGCATAAATTCATTACGGCTCAACAAAGTGTCATCGACAATACCGGCTATTAAAAGCATTTGTGGTATTTTACGTGTGATTTTCAACAATTGTGCCACCTTAGGTTCTGGCGAAAATACTAAACAGGTTTGGGCATCAAACAAAGGTAATATCGCCTCGAAACGATTTCCCTCCACTGCCTTACGGACAATTTTCTGGCCATACTGTTTCAATTGCATATTTTGTTTGTGCAACAAGACACGGGCATCAAAGTAATCATCCGATTTAATGGAGTTAATGTGGAATATGCCCACCATTTTGGAGTTACTCAGCCAATTGTAGACTTCACGAGCAATAATATCATTGTAGGGATTTTCTTGTACTGTTCGCGATTTCTTCTCAAAACAATTGGATACTTTAGGTGGTTCAGGATATTGAGGTGTTGTTACGGCTATTACTCGGGCTCGTTCATAGTGAGGTTGGCGTGGTCGTTGAATGTTGATTTTGGCCCGGAACCGTTGGAATTGCAGCAGAGGATTACTACGTTTCAGCTGATGGAAGAGTTCTGTTGTGGTGACGGTGGTGATGGACCGGCAATAACACAAAAAGAGATGTTATGGTTATACAACAAATGTTTGAGGAATGTGTTGAATTTCCATTTACTTACCAGGTTTGATTAGTTGAGACATGATGACTACGTTATGGTTTTAATGATGGGGCATTTAATTACAAAAGTTTCAATTAATTTAATTGATATTTTGCCTAAAAATTGTTTTAAAATAAACAAAATTTGCGAGAAAACCCCCAGCTCGTGTGCTGCTGCTCCAACGGAATCCAAATAATCGTTTGTACATTAATCGAGGTTATCGATAACGTAAATGTAATGCTGCCTGGCAACCCATCAAATTGATAACATTGGTGGAAGTTCACTGTTGTGAGGTTTATAGCAGATTTACATATTACATTTAAAAAATAAAAATAGTAAAAGCTTGTATATTCTTGCAATACCAAAAAACACAAATTGTGAACATGATTAATGTGACGTATGTCCTATTGAATAGACAATAGAAATTTGCAACTGTAGTTTAATTTTATATTCAATGGTTGCCAAATGCAAAAATGAAAGACGATAACGAAAATAAAAACTTATTTAGACCGTTCTAGAACCTGCAAGAAAATAAAATTTTTTATAACGATGACATTTTTTCGGAATAAAATAGTATATAGCATTGCAGGAACATTTCAATTGTTGCAATTTTTCTTTTCATTTTCTAATTCCAAACAAATATTTTTGGCACAAATTATAAATTTGTATATACACTAACAAACATCAGCTGATTGATTTCAAATCGTGATTAAAAGTATCTGTAATCAGTTAGGGTGTATATCTAGATTTCGTTAATCAAATTTGTTTAAAATCCGATATGTGCAGCATGCAAACACCGTATTCGTTCACCCACTAAAATGAAGAATTTACAAAATATCCAATTTAATAAGCAGATTTTTAAAATTTTATGGAAGAAACATATGTATACCAAATTCATTATTCAGCCGCTAGATGGTGGCATTTTCATATTAAATATTATGAACACCTTATACGTGCAGAGGAACAAGAAAAACCAGTAAAGAAAGTAGTAAAGTCGGTTGGGGCCGACTATATGATACCCTTCACCACTATTGGTATATTAAACAGGACTATTAATATGAAATTGGATGAACTAAAATATGTGATTCATATTTAAATTGATTGAACTAAAATATGTGATATTTATCTAAATGTGAATCGACTTAGATCACTTCATAAACATGACATTCGTTGTTACAATGGGACCAAAGTATGTAAATCGACTTCAAACAAATACCAATAGGTCATCCGTTTGGCTATGTCTGTACTTCTAGAAAACGCAACTACGTAATTCTATGCTCAATTTTATACGTTGTGCAAAATTTGATGTCAATGCCCAATTTACTTAAAATCGGACGAAAATATATATGGAAGCTCTATCCAAATATGAACCGATTTCAACGAAACTTTCTACAGGTTAGGTTATACTAATTTTAGTACGTTTTGTTCCTAACAGCCATATATTGGTTCCTTGGTGCGTCAATTACTTAAAATCAATCGATAATATATAAGGGAGCTATATCAAAATCTCAACCGATATCCCCAAAACTTGGCACCCATAATTCTTGACTAAATTCAGTACGCTATGACACATAAGAACTTTGGTACATTATTTACATTAAATCGGACGAAAAAATATGTATTTAGATCTGCACCGATTTTCAAAAAACTCAGCACACATCATTCCAGCATCAATTCAGTATGCAATGCCAAATTTCGTGCAAATCAAAAGATATATGTGGACTTTGGTGCACCATTTACATTAAATCGGACGAAAATAAATATGGGAGCTATATTTAAATCTTGACCGATTTTCACGAAACATAACAGACATCACCCTATGCTCAATTCAGTACGTTATGCTAAATTTCGTACAAATCGAAAGATATATTGGGACAAAACTATATATGGGAGCTATATCTAAATCTGGACCGATTTTTACGAAACTTGGCAGACATCATTCTAGGCTCAATTCAGTACGTTATACCAAATTTCGTGCAAATCAAAAGATATATAGAGACTTTGGTGCACTATTTACATTAAATCGGACGAAACTATATATGGGAGCTATATGTAAATCTAAACCGATTTTCTCGAAACTTGGCACACATCATTCCAGGCTCAATTCAGAACGTTATACCAAATTTCGTGCTAATCGAAAGATATATAGGGACTTTGGTGCACCATTTACATGAAATCGAACGAAACTATATATGATAGCTATATCCAAATCTTGGCCGATTTTCACGAAACTTGGCAGACATCATTCCAGGTTCAATTCAGTACGTTTCAAGTTTCGTGCAAATCGAAAGATATATAGGTACTTTGGTGCACCATTTACCTTAAATCGGACGAAAATATATATGGGAGCTATATCTAAATCTGAACCGATTTTTCCCAATTTCAATAGGGTTCGTCCTAGTTCCAAATAAATGAACTTTGTTTACAATTTAACATGGACAGAAGGACGGACATGCATAAATCGACTCAGAAAGTGATTCTATGCATATTCTCAATAGGAACTATGGGTCTATCTCGTTTCCTTTTGCCTGTTACAAACATATGCACAAAGACATAATACCCTGTACCACAGTGTTGTGAAGGGTATAAAAATAGAGATATTTGGTATGTTCTCGTATTGCAAGAATCTACTAGTTTTTACTATTTTTTCGATGTCGTAAAGGAAAATTTGTTATTGTAGTGAAATGTAGTAGATTTCTGCATTACTAAGGGAAGTTAGACTACGATTACGTCGTTAAATTAATTTTTCGTCTAAAAAATTCACTTAATTTTCTATCCATATCGTGTTTCCCTATGTATATAATACTAGAAGGTAACAGCAAGTGTTGTTGTACAACAAACGATACAACAACCACATGGAAATTTGTTGTTGGAAGTTATGCTAATGTCAACGTCATTTGACAGAAAAATTTAAACAAACAAAAAAATTATCAACAAATTATTGGTCTGTTCCCGAACTGCAAGAATCTACTACGTTTTACTACGATAACACTTTTTTCCTTTATGATATCGAACAAAATAGTAAAAAATAGTAGATTTTTGCAGTACGGGAACAGACCATATATTTACTTTGAAAATTTAAATTTTTTGAATCTTCAAAATAAAATTGAAAAACGTGAATGAAACTCTATGAAATTTATATTTCTATCGCTTCCACATCTTTCCTATAATTGAGACATTGCCTCTCATATGTGTAACACATATGACAATGATTGGAATTTCGAGTTATTCCATGAAGAAAAATTTGCTTCCTCAAACTTTCCCAGCAGGCAGATTAATGGTCTGTTCCCGAACTGCAAGAGTCTACTCGATTTTACAATTATCTTCGATATCATAAAGGAAAATTCGTTATCGTAGTAAAAAGTAATAGATTCTTGCAGTACGGGAACATACTGTTACGTTCTTGGACTTCACTTATTCCCGTGTAGACGTTGTTTTATTTCCCGATACAGTTCGTATCAAATAAAACGCGGGTTCTTTCAGATTACGATTATTACAATGACTTTATTCACACAACTTTACTTTGCACTTTACTTTACACGACGGTTTCAATTCGCGATCTGATTCACAACTCACTCACTGCCTTTCCATTTCCCCTATTTATATGAGCCTTGCTTGTAGCTACAGAAGTTTCTAGACGATCTAGTAACACCTAGATCACGAACAATCTACCAATGCAACAAACACACATACAAACTTACATTGAGTAAACAGTAACAACAACACATACAAACTTCCATTGAGCAAACAATAACAACAACACATACAAACTTACATTGAGTAAACAATAACAACAACACATATACAGGTGAGGGGGTAACAAAGAAAGAGGAATTAAGCGATCATCAATGATGACGTTTAACATGAATTGTACGTCAATAACAAAATAGAAAATAAAAGAGGAAATGGAAGGATGTAGAAAAATCTATACAGTAGTTGTTGTTGTGAAGTTATTCAAATAAACTGCGTAGTAGAAATTTACGTTACAATTCAAATTCTTAAATTAACGGAATTCATCTAAAGTAACTTAAATCTAAATTTATATTCGTAACAATACCATAAGTAAATTGAATACGGGAGGACATTTAATAAAGAAAAATTTCGAATTGTATGCGACCCAATTAAAAAGGATATGAAATAATTCGATATATTGCCCTCACCCTTTAATCATTGGTTATTATTCACAATAACTGTCAAAATCAACAATAATTCACAATAACGTTATCAAAAATTTGTAGCAGCTGTTATTTTTGGAAAAAATATTAAAAATATTTTCTTCAAACAAAATAATGCCGCACATTGAAACAAATGAGGATGTTGTGCTTACAAAACGCCTTGAAAACTATTGTTGTTCACAAAAACAATGTAAGATGATAATTCGCTTATTTCAATTAATATAATAGATAATTCAAATATATCTTTTTTTCAAATTTCAGATTATACCAACAGCAAATCAACTCTTGTCAATACATTACAAATTTTACCAAGAGTTGTTATATACAAAAAATCTTTGAAAATCGGAAGCTATTATGAGAGTATAATAACAATTAAAAATGAGGGATTGGTGAGTAATTTAGTATAGAGTATATGTGCAGTAATAGTAATATTATTTTCTATATGTAGCATAATCGTCGTTTGTTATATAGCAGCGATTCAAATGATATTACAATTAGTGTCCACCCAGACAACCAGATGAATAACTTTTTGGAATCTGATCATTCTCTACAACTATCTATTTACATAAAACCCACGAATAAATTAAATCTTAATCGCAGACGCCATGTCTTCATTGAGTCTGAACATCCGAATATAAAATTTGAAATACCCATTATAATATTGGGTAAAAATAAAATCGAATTGTCCAGTTTTCCAGAGCAGATTGTATTTCCAACGTCTACGATTGGTAATTGTACATTTTATGAAATGATTTTGTATAATGGAAATTCAGAAAAGACAAGTTTTAGTGTTAAGGGGTAAGTTTAAAAATCAGGATGTACCTTGTTAGCGATTTTTATTTTAATCAAGTTTATTTCCAGAACTAATCCTTATTTGACTATAATTGAACCTACATTAGCAATTCCAAAACGTGATTATTGTAAAATTGTATTGAAACTTTACTGCAAAGCTCTGAATGAAATTTGTGATACAATAAAATTTAAATTTGGCTCAGGTAAGTTAAAAAACTGGTTCCAATGAAAAAATTATCCTCTGGTGTTAGTAAAATTAAAAAGCAGAAAAGTAAAGACCATCACTATAAAGTGGATTTGATTTAGAGGGTTTATTGCTAAGGGGGTTATGCTACAACTACCGTTCTGGATGCTTTTTTATGGTCTCCCCTTATAGACGACTTAGAAATTAGCTTACCTTCCTTTCCAATGGTAGGTGGTCATTTCGGGACCAGCTCGAAGATCCTGACTGATTAGGGATATATGACATCATGATGCCTGTCATGCTTGGGCTACCCTGAGTATTCTCCTCCATGCAAACCCTTTATATAAGGTTTCCTTGGCATTGACAAATTTGGTAGTTGATTGTGCTAAATCATCGTTTGCTTCAAAAGATAGATCATCGGCAGCAACATCCACCTCAACTGCATTTTGCTTTGGTGTGCCATCAGTTGGGTTACCATCTTCACCAAGATTGACATACTCTTCCATCACATTTAATTTGATTTGTCTTTGTGTCCAGGCTCACATATTATATGATGGAATTGGGACATTTCTACAGATCCAGTCCAGAGATCGACAGGGCATAAATCTGTCGGATTATTTGGACAGGAGCAAATTAAAAAAAATGCTCCATCCAGATCTAAGCTGTGCCAATACGGTTCTGGTGGGTCTGGTATGTAGTCTCTCGCTTTCTGGGATTGCTGATGGATGTTCGGGCAGTATCGGTTGACGGCTTCTTGAATCGTCCGCATATGCTGCTGCTTCAGACCTGCTGCTATTGACAATCGGTTGACATCAGTTGGTAATACGTCTTGGATTTCCGGGCGAAAGTGTCTGATGTCCTTCCGTGGATAACTAGACTGACTGATGTTTTCGTACCGATAGTATCGACGTATTCGCATATAAGTGATCCATAATCAACATCAAAACACATCTGTTAGCAATTCTTAAGCCGCAACTTGAAGATTGTACCATTGGATGTCGCTTAAAAAGGATATCCAAACTGGAACAGCATTGTTCAAGACTGAGCGACTGATGGCCCTGTATGTCGCTACTATGTTTTTTTATTTTCCCCCAAAAGGTTCCTGTCATCGCTTTCACAACCTTGTATTTTGTTTGCATTTTCCCTTTAATGTATGCTACCTGATTGGTAAAATTCAATAAGGTGTCGAACACAACACACAGAATCTTGGCGTGTTGCACAGTTGGAATTCTTCGATCATCGACTCTAATATCTGATTTTGTTCTCAACTGAGGAGATGAACCTGGACGCGTGAGTTGAGGTTTCTTTCCTGCATGGTGTTCTATCCTGCAAATTGTTCAATCTTTCACTAATTTCCCGAAGACATGATGGTGCAAAAATCTATGTGGGAAATCATCTTAATACCTGGTGGTGGTGCAGACAACTTCGAAAGTTGGAGGTTAAAAAGGTGTGGTGACAGGACTCCTCCTTGTGGTAGGCAGTGGTCGATGTCATTGCTGAAGTTTCTCTTGTAGAGTTCGAAGCTGAGGGTGCCAAGGCAGCCACACCAATATCAGTCGAAAGCGAAGGGGTTTTTATGTCAGTAATGTTCATGGGGGTATTTGGTAAGATAGGTTTTGGGTCGATGATAACAAGGACTTGGCAACAAAGCCTGAATAACATTTTGAGGCGATGATCAATAAGGTTCCGTTCGAATGCAATTGCTACCCTGACTGCAATTGTGAAACACTGATACGCTTAAGGTCGCCTAACACCGTAGCGTTAGAGGGTGTGCTATTTGGGCGCCAATTTAACCTCATCGATCTTGGGATCAATGGTACTCGGATATTTCCTCCCAGACTTCTCCCAAAAGCCTCTGATTGTCCGCGATTGCTAATTTAATTCGCAGCAATCCAATGAATATTATTTGGCTTTCCACTATCCGCAATCTGTGGGCGCTTCCGATAGCATTCTCCGTAGGAGCAAAGCTGAACGCTTACTTCATACTTTCACGTGTGGAAAATGTTTGCAAAGTACAAAAAACCCCTCTTGATAGCAACCGACTGTGTACAAATAATGAGCGTCTATAACCTGCGTATCAAGGACTATTTGTAAGGTTACCCAGTGAGACCTGCGAAATGCATTATTGTGAATTAACTGCCATCATGAAAACGTAAACTAAGTTCAAATGCTTGACATTATGCTTGGGAATTAACAGCTGACTTTAGCTAGCTGAGTGACCTTATTAATAGATCTTGAATAGAATGATCCATGGCCTATTAATAAGGTCATCCAGGGAGACCAGCTAGATATCAGTTGCTTCTCATGTTTGCTGTCAAAATCCATTATTATGAATTGATTATGAAAACTTGGTGCAAAAAAACAGCCGACTTTCGCTTGCTGGGTGACGTTATTAATAGATCTTGGATACGTCCTCCTTTTCAAATATTATCTTCTTAGATTCAAATCTACTTTAAAATCCAAACCTAAATTTATTTATTTTTTCTTTCAGAAACATTTGAGGTAACATTTATTCACCAACCTATACAATGGAGCCTATTTCCAGATTGTACCAACATTCAATTTGATGCTATAAAATTCGATAGAAACACAACTAAGACATTTCGTATATGTAATGATTCGAAATCTACTATTAAATTTCAATTAGAATTCCCAACCAATCATAATAGAACTTGCTGTGAAGTAGACCAGACATCAAAAGAGAATAATTCCTCAGAAGAAAATAAAACAATTATAGATCGATATCCATGGCGACATTTTCAAATTCATCCAAAATGTGGAACACTCTCCCCAAATACCTCTCAGCTGATAGATGTAACATTTCACCCGATAATGCATGAAGATTTTTCGTCAGAAATGGAAATTCCACCATTTTTAGTTGAAACGAAATTATTACTAAAGGCTCAAGATGAGCTGAGAGTTGAACAAAAATCTATTCGAATAAAAGGTTTTATAAATGGCCCAGATATTGAAATTATACCGAAATTTATTGAATTCCGCAATGTCTATTTTGGTGAGGAACAATGTGCTACCATTAAGGTCATTAATGTTGATGGTAATTTTGATTTTTATTTTGGAGAATTTTTAAATAATTTTAAATATAATTTTGGATTTGAAGGTCTCACGGAATGTCATGTGGACTATTATGGCTTTAGTAGCCATGATGATGGTAATGTGGTGATCACACCAGATGGCGGCTATGATTTGAAACCATGTCAGAGTGCCATATTCAATTTACAATTTTTTGCCAAAGTCATTGGGAAATTTATGATCAAATTACAATTTAAAGTAAGAAATGGAAATTTCTTTACATCAATTATAAGGTAAGATTCACGGGTTGCCTTGACATATAAATTAGATGTTGACCAATACAAAATCTTTTGGGCGCCAGAATATCATTGTATATTTCTAAGTGTCAAGATGTAGAAGTACCCAAAATTTGATATATATTTTTGTCGGTTCCCTAATACATTTGACCATATCCATTTCTATCATTTAATTTTTATTTTGTTCCCTTTCTTCCATTCATAGAGGCATCTCGCAGCAAGTTCGTGTCAAATGTTTTCCCGAAGTCTTGGAATTGAATAGCATACCAATATGTGTACCACAAAAACGTCTAGTGCTTATAATAAATCCCCTTTCTGTACCGATTACTGTACAATGTACGGTACCCAATGATGGCATCGAAATACCATTAGTTTTAAATGTCAACGAAACGCACGATCATTTACCTATTACGGTCAAGGATCCTGTCAAACATATGCAAGAATGTCATAAAGAGGAGGAAATCAGTTTACGTCTAAAAAAGGATGATGCAGAGATTCGAAGCAATGAAGAAAATGCGATTGTAGAATTGGAAAATTCCGAAATATCACTACAAACCTATGGCTCAATTAGAATCGATGACAATTCATCAATGACATCGTATAGTACGGAATTTCAAGAGAATGCATTGGGTAAGTTGGGGAAAGGAACAATGAATAGTTGAAGTTCCATTTAACTGGAAAAAAAGATTAAGTGAATCAGCATTAGAAATTCTAAACCGGGTTAGAAACTGTCAAGAATTTTCAAAGGTGTATTTTGACAGCACTGTTGCAGAACCTGCAAAAGTCTTCTTTTAATCGAAATTGTTTTCAATTTTCTCTTCATAAGTGTTTACCACGTTTTGAGTATGCCAACAGATTCACAATTTCAATTTATTGAATTCTCTCCAAGTTTTCTTGCTCTATTAATAAGGTCACCCCAAGATCTACTAATAAGGTCACCCAGGTAGCAATCGAAATCGGAAAACAGCTGTTTTTTCTCAAGTCTAATGTCAAAAATTTCGACTTTGTTTACGTTTTCATAATGGAAGTCAATTCCCAATAATGCATTTTAACAGCAAACTTGAGTGGCGCAGATAGCCAGCTGGTCTCCCTGGGTGGCCTTATTTATAGGCCATGGGTCACCCAACAAGCTGTTTTTTTCAAGTCTAATGTCAAAAATTTGGACTTTGTTTACGTTTTCATCATGGAAATCAATTCACAATAATGGATATTGACAGCAAACATGAGAGACAGCTGACGACCTTATTAATAGGCCTTATTTTCTTGCATATACGGTTTATTAGAAATCGTTGAATCAAGATCTATTAATAAGGTCACCAAGATAGCAATCGAAATCGGAAAACCGCTGTTTTTTTTTCTCAAGTCTTATGTCAAAAATTTCGACTTTGTTTACGTTTTCATAATGGAAATCAATTCACAATAATGCATTTTGCAAGCAAACTTGAGAGGTATCGATTATCAGCTGGTCTCCCTAAGTGACCTTATTTATAGGCCATGTCGTTGAATCAAGAATTATTTATAAGTTCAGCCAACAGGCGAAAGTCAGCTGTTTTTTCTCAAGTCGAATGTCAAAAAATTGGCCTTTGTATACGTTTTCATAATAGAAGTCATTTCTCAATAATGGATTTTGACACCAAACTTGAAAGGCAGCTGATATCCAGCTTGTCTCCCTGGACGACCATATTTATAGGACTTGTTTCGTAATATGTTTTGATAATTTTTATGCGTTTTGAGATAACTAAGCTATCCACTTTCGTCAATGTCAAATTTCAAATGAAAAGAAGCAAATGTAAATCACGAAATGGATAACCCTTTACAAGTCCTGTTAATAGGGACACCCAAGAAAATCAGCTGTTTCTCAAGTTGGCTGTCAAAATCGATTATTGGGAATTTACTTCGCATTAATAAAAATGCATAACCCTTTACAATTCCTTTTAATAATGACACCCAAGAAAATCAGCTGCTTGTCAAAACCGATTATTGTGAATTGACTTCGCAGTAATAAAGTCAATATTTTTGACATTCACCTTGAGTAATAAAATCTGGTTTTTCTCTTCCTTAATAATAGGTTAAGGCCTGTTAATGTTATCCAAGGCGACCAGCTACATATCATCTGCTTTTCAAGTTTGCTGTCAAAATTCATTATTGTGAATTGTCTTTCCTTATGAAAACGTTAACAAACTCCAAATTTTGACATTAGACTTGAGAAAAAATAGCTGACTTTCGCTTGCTGCATGAGCACCAAGGCCTATAAACAAGGTCCAGGGAGACTCGATGCATATCAGCTGCCTCTTAAGTTTGCTGTCAAAATCAATTATTGCAAATTGGCTTCCCTTATGAAAAAGTAAACAGAGTCCAAATTACAATTCCTGGGAGACCAGCTGCCTCTTAATTTTGCATTCAAAATCGATTATTTTGAATTGACTTCCATTATGAAAACGTAAGCAAAAGCCAATTTTTTTTACATTATGCTTGAGAAAAAACTGCTGACTTTCGCTAGCGCGTAACCTTATTAAAAGATCTTGATAAAAAAGAGAAATTCGAATGCCCATTTAATAGGTCAGCCAAAATGCAATCGAAATCGCCCATTCTGATTGTAATGGTTGTTTAGTTTTCCCTACAAATAATTCAAAATAGAATGAATTTTGACATCTGGTCTTAATATTTATAGAAAGAATATAAAAGAAAATATTAAATGCCTCCAACTTATCAAGGATTTGATTTAACTACTATTAATAAGGTCATCCAGAAAGTGAAAAACAGCTGTTTTCCTCGCTTTAATAATGTGATGTCAATTCACAATAATGGCTTTTGACAGCAATTCATAGAAGCAGCTGATCTTCCTGGATGATCTTAATAATATACCTTGATTGCGTTTACTTATTTATACGATTAATTCAAAATAGGTTCAGTGAGGATCAGTTGATTTTACCATATATTTCAATAGAGAAATTCAAAACAAGTTTCGTAAAAGAAATATATTTTTTTAATTATATTCCTTAGTCATATATATGTATACGTCTTCTTTTTAAAATGTGTTTCCCCCATTTCAGATTTCATTCCGACAATGGCCACCAGTTTACTACATCATTTAAAGAAAATCAAAATATTCGATAAACCCGAAATCGAAAAGAAAGTTATCGATGAAACCATCTCGGCTTTATTGCAAACTTCGTATTTTCACGATATGGATAAATATAAAAATTATTGTAATATGGATTGGAATGCATTACCATCAGATCCCAGAGAAATCTATTGTAATAATGAAATAATATTTCTTCATCCAAATACGGGTAAAGTGATAAGTGTAATGATAATACCAAATGTTCTCGGGGATCATCAGAAATTTATTGAATTTCGTGTATGTCCAATATTGCCTCCAAATGATGCCGATGATGATAGTTATGATGATTCGAAATTACAACAAATAGTACGTTCCAGTAATTTATTGAGTAAGCTATGGATTGAATATAATTGCGAGATACCGGAAATTAGGTGGGATAGTGTTATCGATATGAAAGGTCCACACTATGCTGGTGAGCTATATGAATTTGAAATGGTATTTGAGAATTGCAGTAAAATTGGGGGATTTTTCTTTTATGATGTTATTGTAAGTAATTCCGAACCTTTTTTCTATAATTATAATTATTATCAATAATTTTTAGCCGGATAATGAATATGGCATGATGAAATTTCTAAATAACTGCTGGAAATATTTTATTGAACCGGAGTCAATTATTAAAGTTCCATGTGCTGTGGAATATAAGAAAACTGGATTTATTAAACTTTTGGGATTGTAAGTTACAAATTGAAATAATCAGCTCCTATAGCTATTATAGTTGCTACAAAAATCTATTCAAGGCCTATTAAAAAGGCCAGCAAACTAAAAGCTAAATATTTGGACCATGATGCAATTAAAAGTTGATGTATCAAAACAAAGTTTTTGTTTTTGTCTCGATTATCTGTCAAATTTTTCCTTATAATATTTCAAATGGTTGGCAACACTGCACATCGCATTCAAGTAGAAATTAACCATTTTGACAGATTATCGAGACATGAGCTGCACTAAATGGAGTACCTATTCATTGTGCCATGATTGTCACCTATTGTGTCACCGAAACAGCTGTTACTTAAATGTAAAAAAACAGAATCCCACCACTGATAGTTAGCTCATCTTCCTGGATGGCCTTATTAGTAGGCGAACAGTTAGACCAGATGATTCTACCCATAGCTTATTAAAAAGGTTACCAGAAAGCGAAAAACAAATGTAAGTTCTCAAGCAATTCACAATAATAGATTTTGTCCTCAAATGTTTGAAGCAGATCTACGTTCCACCGGGTAGATCTTGCTATACTCTCTACCATGGGATCCGCATTTTAGATTTCTTAAGACTCAGGTTGGAAAACCGGGTTAGAAACTTCAAAAAGTTGGGAACCTCTGACCAAATATTTCTACCCATCAAATACACGCTTGTGTTTTGTTTACGTGGGAGCAACATTGCCCGGAAAATGGGTACATTAAAGGGATTGTTCGGGTTTAAACCAGGTATAGGACTATAGCGGCCGATCACGGATATAATCTTTAAAAACATTGTTACAGTGTTACTTAAGCTTATACCTGCGATCGGAAGCATAGCTGAATGCTATCCACAGATTGCGGATAGTGAAAACCGCAGCTGTGAATTATGTAAACAGTCGCGAACAGTCAGCGGTTTCAATGGGAGGGTCACGGAGGATATGACCGAGTGCCAATATCTATACCTTATAATTAACCATATTTATGTGTTCCGAGTATCCTCCCCTAAAGGATGACTTATGCGAACTCGTGCCCATGATTGTATATGTTTTGCAGTCAGGGTTCCGACTATATTCAAAATGAGCCTCACTTATACCTGGCCGCCTTGTTGAGTATTAGGGATAGTTATCAAGCCCTTGCAATGATAAGGAGGTTATGCTACGGTTGTTCTCAGGTCCTCCACTTAACCAATTCCACATTTTTAAAAGGCACCCTCATTTTTAACGAACTCTTGTCACAATTCAATGAGCATGTTGCTACGGGCGACACTGCTAGAGGGGACAGCAGCAGGAAAGCATCCCAGCTGACGTCTGGGATGATACCTCGTCCCATATGTTAGCTGGAATGCTCTCTTGGCTTAGGCGGATGCCAGATGAGGGAGATGATGTTGTTGTCACCGTCATCAGTACTCTCCAAAATATGTTAGCTGTGGGCTCCTCCGAAGTAGATACGTTGAGACAAATCACGAGGCCATCACTTCTGAGGCAAACGGATACTGAAGGAATAACAGTTAAATGTGAGTGCTCCAAAGCTATTTTGGAACCCTGGCTGGTTGCTTCTGCACCCAAAATGGCAATTTGTTATTACCAGCGATACATAGATAAGGGTCCCAACATGGAAGCTGTTCCACATGAAATAAAATCAACACCTAAATTCCTTGAAAGTTGTGATGGGTACAAGGTATTAAGAAAAGATCGTACGTGAGGTGGGGGCTCATTTATATTTCAATATTCTGTTCAGTACAGACCTATCTCTCTTGGCTCTACGTAATGTTTGGGGGTTTGGCAACAATCTCCGGTACTAGGAGATTTCAAAGCCCACCACGAATTATGCAAATATTTAGATCAAAGGTTAGTAGCATAATACTTAATTCGTCTGGAACATAAAAAGTGTTCCAAAAGTGTGGGCTATGGTAAAGTCGCTCTCGAAGAAGGAAGGATGAACGGACTTCTATCGCGTTTAATGACGTTGAAATGGGCGAATAATTTGACCCGGCAGGTCGAAGTGATACTCTTCAGATCGAGGAGGAATTACAACAATTAACTTTGAATGTGCAAAATCATCCAAGGCATTTGGTCCTTATTGAATCTCTATGTTGAATCAGCTTAAGGGAGTTAGGGGTACCCCGTTTATGAATGTGAATCTTACAGGTTGATCTTACTTTTATAGCCAGTAGCTAAGACTCTTGAAGTATTGCTACTCCCTAGCATTCGCGAATGCTTCCCAGTGGCCAACATGGATTCCGGAAGCAGCATTATAAAACAACAGTTTTGAGAGCCATTTCCGTGCATAAATCGAAACGTCGTTCGAGGACGTCAAAAATGTTCGAGGACTTCGAAGGAATGACCCTTCAGCTAAGTTTGAAACGTTGGATAGTGGATTATATATGTGTACTCCAGTCGTACGTGAAAATTAGAAACTAGAAGCCAAAGCATTCGACTTGTTCAGGTCACAGTTTTTGATCCTGGAGTTATAAGAAGAACCAGATTAAGCAGAAAAATAAACAACATTAAAAACTGTTACAACAACCGAATAAGGACATAAAATACCAAAATTATAACCACTTGTATTGAAAATTTCGTTATTAAAACATATAGACGTTCAACTAAACTAAATCTAAATCGACATAGAATTTTATTCTGGGTCTCCGATGAATAGTTCAAGGTGTTGCAAACGGAATTTTCACGCCTATAGCTTTTGCTAAAAATCAATCTATTAATATATATATGCTCTCCATCTCTCCTCTCTCCCCCTTCTCTTTCATTCTCCAATAGAATAAAAATTGTTGGGCTCAACACTGGATTTCCATTTTATATCAAATCGGAAGTTCTTCCACCTGAAATAAATGTAAGTCCTCAGCAAATCGTAAAAAGGGTGATGGTTTTGGAAAGGTCTCGTGGCTATATATACATTGATAATGTCACTCCCACTACCACGTATTTCAGATTGAAATTGGTAGGTCTGAAATAAAATAAATTAAATTCTTATAATGAAATATAACAATTTATAGAAGGATGATTCTCACATTACAATTTATCCTGAAGGAGGGCAATTGGCACCAACAGGACAATGCATATTCGTGGTAATGGAAATGTTCTATACCGATCCTGGACATTATAGCACAACTTTGTACGTTATAATGCAATATGAAACAATTAAGGTAAGGAGAAATAAGAGCTATTTAAGGTCTTCTATCTATAGAAAACCTGTAGAAGTTATCCTATCTATAGACGACCGACTGCAGAAGATCTGTACAAGTTATACTATATAAGAGAACTGGAGAAGTTCTTCCGTCTATAGAAGGCACAAAAAAGTTATTCCTTTTCAGTTATTCCAATTTTTATTATTTAATAAATCTTTTATTTTTACAGATAATCCCCATAACAATCCATGTCGAGGGAATGCCAATATTCTTCGAACCAAACATTCAAATGGAAAATTTAGATATCGGCACTATTTTGTGTACCACAGAAAATGAATTTAATTCAGACTCTCCCAACTATACAACGGTAGTGCGTGTAATAAATCGTGGTCAGCATTCATATCGCATTGTGATAACCAAAACGAAAAGTTCCGCACGACCCATTTGTCACATGGCAGCAATAAAGGCAAGATTACATATAAAACCCAGTAGTATAGTAATGGGACCAATGTCACAGGGGCAATTTTTAATAACTGCCAACGGCTGTGACAATCTGAGTGTTCACAATGAATTTCGTATTGATATCGTTGATCTTGCAGAGCCGACTATCAAACAGTCCTCTCGTTTTGTTATTAAAGCTGAGTTTACACAACCTCAATTAAGTTGGAATCGTCGTGAAGTAGCCATGAATTATTGTCGGACCCATAAGTATAAGGAACATCCACAGTGGGGTAAGTACAAAATGGAGCATATAATAGTAATGGTAAATATATTATATTCTCAGAAAAATATTAGGGACTTTTATATGTAAATTGTCTGCTAGTAGGTTTTTTATTTAAGAAAAGTTGGGATATTCAGTGATATGGAGGCTACCCTCCAAAGTTCTTGATTTTCATTGTGTAGCAACAATGATAACCTAAAATTTTTATGTAGAGCCAATTCGGATAAAAACGTATTCAAAATCTGAAAAATAGGGTTCCGAAATAAGGCGCCCAATATTAATACATTTTGGTAAGGAGAAAGTCCCATTTTCGGCTTACTAAAATGTATCAATATTGGGCACCTTATACCGTTTTAACGACAATGTCATTAATAATTCTTGGTAAGAAGATTTGCAACCCAATAAAAACCAAAAATATCAAATTAGAGCCAATTCGGTTTAAAAGCGTGTCCAATACACCGAATAACGGTGTTCCGTTATATGGCGCCCAATATTGATAATTTCTGGCCGGCTGGTTCGCACGATAAATCTCGAAGGGAGTAACTGATTTCATCCAAACTTAGTTCATGTTCAATATGGGAAATATCGGTGTCCTTCTGGTAATTAACGGGATATTGTTCCATGTTATTCATTCCTCCTCTATAGGCCTGTTGATCTAGGGGTTCTCTTTTGTTTCGTTTGACCTCCCTCTATAGATCCTGAAGGTCTCTCCTTACGTGATTGTTTGAGGGCAACCATATACATTATGTGATGGCATAACTGTTCCGGAGATAACTCTCAAGCAGGTACAGGATCAAGAACATTCTGTAGTATCAAAGTACGGGTAAGACAATACCCACTGGTGGCATAAGGAGGCAACCTGTCGCAGTTCTCAGAGCGAAATTTTGATAGGTTTTTACATTTTTCCACTGCATATTTCTTACATTCGCAAACCACTGGCGCCGCCTAGCTTACCACCGACCGGCCTATTACTTTTCACCACTAGAGCTGCCCACAAGCGATATAAGGACCTTTTTCTTTAAACTGATCTTATAATAATCGTTTTTTTTTTTTTTGTGGTCGGCATCTGTGCACCAAGACGTATAGCGGGAGCTTCATTTTAGTAACCAATGAGGTGGAGAGTGTGGATTTGGCTTGGGTATCTTTATATTCCTCAGATATGTCATTGATAATGAGATCCGCAATGAAGCAAGATCATAAAGCCATCCCCATACATTACGAGTTTTATGCCGTCCGGGAGGTGTAGAATATCAGAAAGGTAGATTTTGCACAGGTCCGAAGATATGACCCATCCTTGGGAACTCCCTGTTTTACTGTGCGGATTTTCGACTTCTTGTTTCTGAATTCCACATATTGACGATGACAAATTTAGTTGATTAACCATAATTTTAAAGTATGCCGGACGTTGGTCTTCTCTATGTCCTCGAACAGCTTTTCATGGTTGACAGTGCTGTCATCTTCCGAAATCCATGTTAATGTTGGGAAACTGAGAATCGACTTCTCATCAGAGAGAGGAGTAGTGACTCAAGAGTCTTTGTTGAGATTCAATCCGGACCAAACGCTTTGGTTAACATTGTGATTTGGACATAATCTTCCGTGAAATGTGATTGTACCCAAACGGAGGGCTCTTATACGACGAAGCACATTCCTTCCGCCTTGTCACTATAAGGGTGCTTGTCACTGTATTGGTTAAATATCTGAAACCTTGCTAATCAGTTTTACCATGGTCCTGAACTAACGTCGTGAAATCAGGTGGCCTTTTGCGACTTAACTGTTGCCACAATTTACTTGTTCCGGCTTCAATGTTGCAAAACATCTTCTTTCAATATATGGTATTTTTCGCAAGTACCGTCAACTTGGACTTACTTCGGGTATTCGTCCAGCAGGTATATGGCGAGTGGCTGAAGCAGTATTGATGTTTCGGAAAATTCTCTAAAGTACTTGAGTATCTTTGAAACAATCAGCTTTGCCCTGTTTCAGGAATGTACAGCGTTCAGAGATGATGAAATATGGTGGTCTATTAGAATACTAAGCAATAAGAACCGAAAAAAATTACAGTCATTTATGTTATAAACGTTGCCAAAATACCGAATATTGGGCGTTGCCCTTATATGAGCGCTATACCAAAAGGTGGACCGATATATTCCAATTTTAATACCACACATCCTTGGAGTAGTAATATCTTAAATATTACGATTTCTACCGTTATTTCAACAGAACGACAGATAGATGGACATGGCGATCACCAGTGTATATTTCATAATTTGTGGTAGTCAAAAAAAAAAAAAAATAAATAAATAAACTCCTGCGATAGTCCTCGAAAAAATGTTTTGTGATAGCTCTAGAAAAATATTTAAAAAATTAAATTTGAAATTATTCATCCGAAATCTTATTATCACACTTTTTCAGAACTTCTGAAACTTTCCAATACAACGAACAATTTTATTAAACTTGTCTGTCTCAAGATAGTTGGACCATTTTTGCTAAAAGAAAATTTCGAATATAATCCACTGAAAGATCTTCAATTCTCAATACATCCAATGGAATCTAAAGAAGTTTTCATAGTTTTGGATAAGAATGCATTGAAAGAGTTTAAAAATTCGTCTGTAGAAGGGCGCATAAGCTGTTCAGCGAATTCACATAAACAGGTAATACTGAAAACATTTGCGTATTCTCAAAATTCAATTCCCAATTCCTTTGGTTTCAGAAATCTGTGAACATTAAACTGAATATATATACACCCACCATAAATATTAAACAAAATAATGTGATACTGTTTGTGAAAAATTCCGAAGGAGGTTGTTATATACCAATTCATAATGCAGGAAATGTTCCCGCCACCTATAAATGGTTAAAAATCCAAGAAACATGGCGATACATTAGTGAAGTAAACATAACCTCAAATTCGTTTTATAGTAAAATATTATATTAAAATATTTTTTATTCTAGGAAGATGATCATGAACAAGTAGCAGATATAATTATATCTGACATTATTAATAACCTGGATTTGGAAACAATTGCTTTTGAAGATGATTCCGAACCAAATATGACCAAACGCTATCAAAAATTACGTTGCCATTTACCGAAATTGGTCGATCCGATTGGAGTTCACAAAATATTAGATGATATTATAAATGGACTTGATTTAACACACAAACGTTATAAATTGAACTTGCGGGAACCTCCACCACCTGCTGAACCAAAGTTGTCTTCATCCCGTTCAGAGTTATTGGAAGATAATAAATGTTTACATGAATTATCTCCAGATGCCACAGAAAATTATATTCAAGATGTAAATGTAAACCAAGAACAGGAAACTATTTTGGAAAATTTGTCAAAAAGACAAGATTCAGACATTCCCAAAACCTTATATTTTAATAAGACATTTTCCAAAATTCAGTCAACTACAAATTTACCCGAACAAACATCATCAAGAGCATGTGTCTATCACACATTGGATGAAATTTTAAATAATGTTAAATTGGAAGATAGTTATACTATATCTGAACCTAGTAGCGATACCTGTGATCCCAGGGGAACGGTATATTTCTTTGAAAAGTGTGGCACTGTGGAAGGACAGCAAATGGAAATGTGTGCTCTACACATACCTCCAATAAGACGAGGTATGGTATTTTCAATTTGTAAATAAAAGAGAGAAATTATTTTATTTTGTAGGTTATGAGGTATCAGTTGCATTCCATCTGCAAGTTGTTGGTGGACAGAGCCAAGAATTTCACATAAAGTTGGTAAATTTGAAACGAACATTGAAACTCAACAAGGAATGTTTATATTTGGGTGTTAAGGTAAGAGAAGCACACAGTTATTGAAAAATATGTTTCAACAAGTAAAATAGTGGTTATGTTCGTCCGGATGCAACTTTTTATACCCTGCACCTTCTGGTTTGCACTAAATCGGTCGGGAGCTTTATATGGATATTATGTTATTGCATTGTATACGAGTTGGTTTTTCAAAGATGATCTCCAAAATTACAGACAATTAGGATGGGAAACTGGGCAAGGGTCCTATATCGAAAATGTATTTCAAACATATTTTTACCCTCCAAAAACCCGGAATACAAAATTTCAGCCAATACCAAAACTGCTGCTAAAAACATTGAACATTTCGAAAAATACCAGGACTTTTGTATAGACGTATTCAATACAACAAGATCTTCAAAATACCGCAATAGGATTATATATCAAAACTTGATCATATATCGAAAATGTTCTGTAGATATGATTACCATCCTCTAAGATTGGAGTCTTTATGTTGAGGCCATGTAAAAACATGTGTCGATGTTGATATGTTTCTTCTTAGATATTTACCAGCCTCTAAAAATCCGGAATGTCAAATTGGTGGGAGAATGCGGATATAACCGTCAAACCGAAATTGATGCAATTTGGTATTTCGGGTCACCAGTTGGTTGGATACCTTTTTGCCGGTGGATAGAGTACCTTTGTGCTGTATAGGTCCATGTTTGTCATAGCCACCATGATAAAGATCCCGTTCCATTTTAGGTTTGTAATGGTTATGCGAAGACACACAAATTAGACCGATTTGATTTAGGCGCTAGAATATTGGAACTCCTCCTTCACCAGCATTGAAAATTTTACAAACTTGGACATTTGAAAGACAGTGCGATCGTGTAACAATAGATTTCCTCTTATACTTCAGTAAGCTTTACATGTATGCCGACACGGTAAATATTCAAGAAAATATTGTACACCATTGTCCGGCTAATTTTGAAACGTTGGATAATCAACTATATGTGTGGACTCAGTCATATGTGAAATTCAGAAAAAGGAATTGGAAGATGCGTGGAGTTAAAAATACTGTTACCCAATCTCTTGAAATGTTCCAAATCCTCTGAAATTCCAGATCAACCGATAATACGATAATTGCGTAAGGCCCCATTATCAATGACATGACTATATAGTTTAATAGAGAACAGTGTTTCCATCTGAGAAATATATTATGAAAAATCCGAAAAATCGGACAAACACTGGCAGTTTGGTGCTCCATTAATATAAAATCGGACGAAAATATATACGGGAGTTATATCTTAATCTGAATCCATTTCAACAAACTGTAGTATTCGGATGAAAATATAAAATATATATTGGAGCTATGGCGCAGCTCCATTGGCGACAAAATTTGAAGTAGGAACAAGGTCCTGAAGATACACAGTGAAAATGTATTCAAAACTGGTCAGAATGCGGCCCTGAAAATTACCACTGAGCGTTTCCTTGTGGCAGTAGTGGGACTTTTACATAAGGAGTTCAAGGTCTTCCCGTACATCGAAACAATAGGATGTTGCTGATGCAGTGACTACTTTGCTGTTATCGCCATCGAATGAATGACATTACCCAGACTATAGTCCAATAACACGTGAATGCTGAACTTAGAGGCTGTGCATAACAGCAGAAGAATGTACCTGTCATAACCTCATGGATACGATTCACCCACCCAGGATCGTAAAGAGTACTTTTCATGTTCTAGAGATAGAGAGGTCTAACGGTACAAGATGGTCCTAGGTCAACAGACTTATTAAGCAGGCACTCACCCAAAAGCAGTAACCCATGCTTATACGTGCAGCATTTGGAGTCTACGGAGTCCACACAAAGCCGCAGAAGAGCGTAGCTTCCTTGAGAAACGTGAGTGGTTTTAACTCAGCTAAGATCAGGCTGGTTCAGATTACCTCTTTGCTCTCTGGTCGCAAAAAGAAAACGACTTTAAAACATTTTTAAATCAGGGTAGTCTGAACCAGACTAACTTCAAGTATACAACAACACTATATTAACAACAACTATAACAATGAATCAACTAACGGGTTGTGGCCTTAATAACCTTGGTTGCTCTCAGACGATGGATTTTCATGGCTGTCTCCTTAAACTTTGGATTGGCTCAGCTATCTCTTTATATCAGCCATCTGTAAGCTCTTTTTCTTTTTTCTTGGATTGACATTAGTCTATTCTTCGGAGATCTATCCTTCTGCGCATACGTTTTCGCTCTTGTTTCTGATAGTTTTTCAACTCAGATGTAGACTGTTGGCTGACTACTCTTAGCGATAACTTCGAACCTACAGATGCCAAGACACTCACATATGTAGGAGATGCTTGAAAACGATCATCGGATGACGACGGAGCGTGACTCGCTGTCCGGGTTATTGAGGATCTGCACTGTAATTTTATTTTTCTCTATGCCTTCCCTACTTGTTTTTTGTTTTAGGGAGTTTTTTGTTTTAGGGTGGAAAGTATTAAAAGTTCGGTTCGATCGAACTTAACGATTTGTTTACTTATTTTTATAATTTCATATTATTTTTTATTAATTGATATTTGTTGCCTTTCACATTTAGCCATGGTATGAAAATGTCAAAACCCAAGTGATCGCTGAAAATATAACCCATTACGAAATAAACTTAAATATGGAAATATTACCCAAAACAACAACTAATTTACCCTCTGCCGCCAATGGCAATATGAAAATGTTAAATAATAAAGAATTGATCCTAAAGCCATTAGAAAAAATTAAATTAAAATTTGAAGGCATTATGGGCATCAACGAAGACGGATTTGAACGTGAGCTATGTATTACCATAAATAATGGGGAACGAAAATCATTAAAATTTCGAGGTCAGGGTATTATTCCTATGTTAATAAGAGATAACAGAAAATTACCTTATGAACCACAAACACCTGAGGAAATTATCGATGAATATCGTTTCCTGCAAAAGATTTATTATTTCGAGATATTTTCGGATATAACGAAGTTAGATGAGGAGAATACTAATAAACTAACAGAAGAAAATGATTTAAAAAGATCTTCATGTTCTCTAATGGAACTAACATCGACTCAATTCGAATCATTGCTTGACGAAAGTCAATCTACAACTGCAAGATCGACGACACATCGTGAAAAGGAATTCGAATTCTTTCGTTGTTTATTTCGAAATTATGTTTTAATAAATAATAATCAAGGAATACCTGATCCGATACAATTGGAACAATTATTGGAAACAGAAAAATTCCTCCAGCAACTGCATGAGCATTCGGATACTCGTGAATTATTCAAAATTCTTTATAGAGAGTATCAAAGTGTGAATTATGACCGGATTTCCAAGAATTTAAAACATTTCGTCGTTCAACCTCTGCCTTTTAATATGAGAGGTCTTGTTTTGGATTTGGGTAAATTAGTATTTAATCAATATCGCAAGTACTCTGTGTCATTGGATTTTTTGGGACCAGGCATACTTATTGCAGCCGCTAGAAGTGCTATAGAAATTCCTGGTGTCTTTGTAGATTTCGAAGGTGTTGACAGGTAAGTTGATCATTTTTAATGATTATATAGCGATTTTGAAATAAAAGCAAATAAAATTCATGTGCATTCGGCCCGAAATGTTAGAAACTTCAAAATCGGTCGAGGTCATCATATGAAAGCTTTATCATTGTAAATTATCAGTTGGAAGGATGTTTATCCTCGGCTAATATTATAAAAAATATTGAAAATGTGATGTGACCTTTATATGGGGGATATGTAAAGAATTGACCTACGATAAAAATTAATAAATAAATTTTTGAATAACTTTTTCAAGTCTTCTTTTCCATTTCAGACTTGGCGACTCACAATTTATCTACGATCGTTCGGATAAAATTCAATGTCAGACGAAACCTCCAAAACGTTATCGTAATATGTATGAACGTGCACTAGATGCCGAGGTAGATCCAAAAGTTAAGCATGCTCATTCCTTTGATATAGACAACAAATTTCAACATCACCGTCATTTCCGACGCAACCGATGCAATCGTAATTGGTTACAAAATTATTATGGCAGTTTAAATAAATCAATTTATGCCGAACATAAACATCAGTATACACATTGTAAAATTTTTACCAAAAATAAAAAGTACATATCTTCGGCGAAACTTAATGTCGTGATACTAATACGCCCTGAGAAACGATATTATTTGGCAAATCAACATATTGAAGATTATGTATTTATTGATGTAAGTTTTTTATGTTATAGGATTTTGTAAAAAAATCGAAATATTTTAAATCGTTATTAAATTATTGATTTTTAATAAAAATATTTGTATTCTTTTTTTCAGCTACACATGGGTCCTACTTTACCCATTTTGCTACGTGGTACCATTACGGAACCAGAGTAATAATTATCTTCAATAAAATTATATTTTTATTATTTGTTTATCTTTAATAAATTAATTTGATTTATTTTCTATACATTTGTTGTTTTAAGTTTAGTATTTTAACAATACATATTTAGCTGTCGGAAGAAATAATGGAAAACTATTAGTATAACAAAAGAACTGGCAACTGGTATTCCGGCCGATTTGATCCAACCCCAAACACTGGAAAATAAAATTAAAAATAGTTTTAGATATTTTTTTAGAAATGTAGAATATTGGACTTACCTAAAATCATCCGGATAATATTCATATGGTTCAATAGGTATTTCACCGCAATTTGTTATAATAACCGGATGTATGGGGTGGTCATCTCTATCCGTTTTCACCTGAAAATAATGTAGTGATTATTATAAAGTATATTTTGGAAAACAACATCCTAAGGCATGTAAGCTATGTTTTGAAGAATCTCCCGGAGAATGACAAATATAAAACGTTTAAGAAGACATTGTTGTACGAACTTATTAAGGGACCTACGGTAATTGTTGGAAAACTTATTAATTTATGATAAAACGTATTAATAATTAATATTAATATAGAAAAATGCTAGAATTGGCGTGTGGAAAAGTGTCTGAAGAGCTTTTGTAGACGTTTTGTATTCAATGCATACCGGAAATAACAAGAGCTACAATGTTTATGAGCGAAGATACCATTGGTAAATTAATAAATGATGGTAGATAAAATTCATGACCAATTGAAAGCTTTATTTTATAATGTCACACAGCCAATAATTGGACTATTTGAAACATTTTGGACTTTTGGGGACTTTAAGAATAATCAGCATAATTAATTAATGACAAACCTTTAAGTACCTGGTTATTGTTCCTTGGATTAGAATTTTATCTCCAGAGAAACTCAAAATTGCGAAAGGGAATTCGAATTCTATTTTCTATTCTATGATACGAAAGTATCCGTAGTCTCGTTAACACTAGATTGCCGAAGGCGGTCATTTTGATCGCTTTTCAATTTCAAGTACAAAAACAACTGTGCATATAATGACACTTATTTTTTAAATTTGGTGACTTTTTGTACTACTTAGAATTACTTTTATTATAAAAAAAGTCACTAAATTTATTATTGAAAAACGGTCAAAATGACCGCCTTCGGCAATCTATTGTTAAGGTACGGAGATTATCTCCAGAGAAACTCACAATTGCAAAAGACGAATTCGAATACATGATGCAGTTGAGAATATCCATTACAAATGATTTTCTAATTGTTCTCTTAAGGGGACCCTCCACTCGGTGTCAAAAAAGTTAATTTAATTTTTTTGTTTAATTCGAATCTACGCTTATTCAAGAAAGTATCTACAAAATTCCAACTGAAAATCTCAAGAACTCTTGTGTCAGCATCAACTGACAGCAAGAGTGATTCTCAAACTTTTTACGTATTTTTCTCGTAACAGTCCTTATACGAATATCGGACACGACAACTCAAAAACTAATAATCTAATCGGTTCCAAATTTTGTTTCTCTGGCAGAGTAAAGCTATGGTATGAACTAGGATAAAGCCAATCGGCGAAAAACTTCCTTATTTTTTAACTTAGTTTGCGGTCAAAAATAGGCAAATTTCCAAAAAAAAAAAATCAAAGGTCCGCCATTTTGTTAATTATTGAGTGAAGTCAATAATCCTATTTCATACGAGAGCCAGACATGTACACTTTCTAACACCCATAGAATTTCCGGATTCCGATGTCCCAGTGAGGAGTTATCATGCCCGCCTAAGATAAGGGCTTTAAATGTGGGAATGAGATTATAACGAGATATAGTGATGTCTCGCCAAATTGTTGTACGCGTCCATCCGATATTTTATATTGAATTTGAACTCATCTGTGAAAACAACTGTTCTCCAGACGTTTCCACGGCAGAGGGGTCTACGATCCGAAACGTCTACGATCAGGTCGATGTGTAAAGGCAATAGGGCCGCTACAACAACAACAACTGTTCTCCAGAATTTATAGTCCTTATATTGATACTTTTTTGATTATTAACACCGCTAATATATAGGTTTCGACCCGCTTTATTAAATTTGCCAATTTTATTAGCGCATTTCGACGCTTAGGCATGGATTCGACTAGTTTGGAGGTTAACTCGAGTAATCATTATCCGGTTGAAACTTAAACTCCCAAAAGATGACTGCATTTTGCTTCAAGTTTTGCTTAAAAATTTCTATATAGCCATTTGTTGTCATGACGCCATCAACAAAATGGAGTTTTTATACCCTCAGCATTATGGCTAATAAGGTGAAAATACACTTTGATAAGGTGAAAATTTGCCTCATCGAAATATTGGACCAAATCCGTCCGTGGACCAAATCCGTCCGTGCGTCCATTGTCCGTATGTCTGGCTGGCTGGTGCACACAATAACTCTCGAAGGCAACAACCGATTTTGCAGATCTTAATATTTCTTCCAAACTTAGTTTAAGTTCGAAGATGGGGAATATCGGTCCAAACGAATGCAAACGGACTATCCAATTTTGACGAAACTTTGTACAACCTATTATCTATACCAAATCTAGATCAAGTTTGAAGATGGGGCCCGCTGTCCACTCTTTCTGGAACCTCCCTCACAGAGGATCAAAATTTTCAATATTTATGATACCAATATCAAGCTAATGGAATGTCCGATTTAAATCAAACTTCGAACAACCTATAACCTTTACCAAGCCTAGATTTAGTCGGAAGATGGGAACCATTAGTCCATTGCTTCTGGTACCTGCCCCACAAATGGTAAAAATTTTCAATATTTATAATACCAATATCGGGCGAATGGAATGTCCGATTTGAACCAAACTTTGCACAACCTATTAACTTTACAAAGGCTAGATCAAGTTTCAAGATATGACTCATTGGTCCACTCTTTCTGGTACCTCCCCCACATAGAGTCTTCAATGTTTATAATATCAATATCAAGCTAATGGAATGTCCGTTTTGAACTAAACTTTGCACAACCTATTACCATTACCAAGCTTAGATCAAGCTTGAAGATGGGACCCCTTGATCCACTCTTTCTGGTACCTCGCCCACAAAATGGTCAAAATTGTGTTAAAAAATGATTTTGTAATAACATGCAATCGAACTATCCGATTTTAATGAAACTTTGTACAACCTGTACAACCAAGCCTATATCAAGTAGGAAGATGGGGCCCATTGGTCCATTCCTTCTACTACCTCCCCCACAAAAGGTAACAATTTTCAATATTTGTAAATCCAATATCAGGCGAATAGAATGCCCGGTGTGAACGAAACTTTGCACAACCCATTATATTTACAAAGAATAGGTAAAGTCCGAAGATGGGACCATTGGTCCACTCCTTCTTGTACCTCCCCACAAATGATCAACATTTTCAATGATATTAAATCCAATATCAGGCGAGTGGAATGTCTGATTTGAACCAAACTTTGCACAACTTATTATCTCCAATGGTTCCCAAGATGGGAACCATTGATCCAATCCTTCGATACCTCCCCCACAAATGGTCAAAATGTTCAATATTTGTAAATTCAATATGAGGCGAATGGAATGTCCGATATGAACCAAACTTTGCACAACCCATTATCTATATCAACCCTATATAGTCCACTCCTTCCGGTACCTCCCTCACAAATTTGTCTTTCCAGCACTAAAATAATTGTAAGTGTGCAGGTAAGTAAAAACTACTGTATCGTATCATATAGTCGACTTTGGCCTAATTTTCATAAATGCATTACATCATGAATACATTTAAATACCAAATTTATCTCTGGAACATTCTCCCAAAATTCAATGAAATCATTGTAAATTATTCTTAACAATAAAACTTACATCATCAATGGCATGTACCACATCCATACCCTCCAACACCTTTCCAAACACCGTATGTTTACCATCCAACCAACGAGCCGCCACTGTGGTAACATAAAATTGACAACCATTTGTATCGGGACCACGATTTGCCATACCCAAATAGCCAGGTCTCAAATGTTCAATATCCAATGCTTCGTCTTCGAAATAATCGCCATAAATACTAATGGAACCGGTGCCATCATGATTTACAATATCACCACCCTGAATAATGAAACGATTAATGACTCGATGAAATTCCGAACCAACATAAGTGGTGCCATTAATTCCCCGTGTGCAAATATGACGAAAATTTGTTGTAGCCTTCGGTGCACGCTTGCCGAATAAACCGAATATGATACGTCCCAACGGTTTCTTATGATGTTTCACATCCATATAGATTTTCGAGGTGACAATAAAACTTAATGCCGTAGCCGAAGTAATGAAGGCGGTGAAAATTAGTAATAGTCGAAGTAAGTTCATTGCTTTGTTATAATTTTGTTAAGAATACTTGTTACGTTTTATGTGATTGAGTCAACTTCCAGTACTGAAATGTGAATAACATACCAAATATTTACCTGTGTTTTTTTGTTTTCATTTAATGTCCCCCGGAAACCTTACAAATTTCGTAACATTTTGGTTTTAGGTCGATGTCGAACAAACCCTTGAATATTGCTTTCTGTACATTGACATTCTTTATTATTGATTTTTGTTTTATTATTTTCGTGAAATTCTTGTTTAGCTTTTTTTGCTCTGCTTCTGGACCCCAAACACCCCCACAAAGGCGACGAATGAACTAGGGGGAAGAAAATTATGTCATAGCTATTGTAGATAAGCAACCTGTAAATAAGTAAATTAATGCAAAAGACAGCGGCGTTTTTTACGAGGGGAATGTGTAATGCTTTTGTTGTGGTTGTAACACAATCCAGATATTTGTGCAGGTCAGTGACACGATCGCTTGTTTCTTGTTTGTAATAATAGTTCGTTTACTCAACATTTTGTACAAATTGTTACTGGATGCTGTTCGAATAGCGTATTGAGAGAGTATTTCGGTGAAGTAGATACCAAGGAACGGCTCCAATTGGTTTAGCATGGCTAAGCCCAGGCTTATCTTGGTCCCTCATTCATCTCCATTGGGGGCACTGACCTCCCCGCGGTGTCACCTGAGTTACCTATTTTCATCACCCGTTGAAATAGTGAGCTGATATGAGCCGCCAGCTCACCCATAACAACTAAAAAAATCGGTTGAGGCGTCGGGTTAGTTGCCCACCCCTCCTACTATGAAAAAGCAACGACAAAGAAAACCAAACCTCCGCAAACTTATAAAGGACCACGATCTGCGAAACTGCACTTGGAATGTGGGCACATGGTACAGAACATGGTATCGCTTTGGCAATAACTGTGCCTTACAGGAAATGCGATGGAAAGGGACTGGCATATGTAAATCAGATGATTACGCCCTATATTATAAACGAGACATAAATTTGTCTGAGGATTTATAGTTTATAGGAGAATAAAAGACCTCGTCTCCAGATTAACTCCAGCAGATGAGCGAATTGCTATAATCCGTATAAAAGCGAAGTTCTTCTACATCAGTCTCATTTGCGCCCATGCTCCGAACGAAGATAAAGAACAAAGACATATTTTACGAGCGCCTTGAAACAGCATATAACCGATGCCCAGTCCATGACATGGATTTCTCCCAAACGAACAACGAGAAATCCAATCGATTAAGTTGTGATAAACGTAAGGCATTCGTTTATCGATTCGGACCATTACCTTGTGGCTGATAAGGTTCGCACCCGTCTTAATGTAGCAGAAAAAGCAGAAATCTAATGTAAAACGGAAACTCGACGTCGAAAAGCTGCAAACACAACAGGTAGCAGAGGCCTACTCCGCTCAACTTATCCACGTGCTTGACGAAAGCACTCCTTGTCCTGATAATAACATGGAAACATAATGCCCAGAATTGCCCATTCCCTATAAACTGCGGCAAAAGCAACACTTAGGTATCAAAGACCATCAAGAAATCTGTGATACGATCAGGAGTGTCGTAATGTTACTGATATGAAAAACGCAGTGTATAGGGCAATCCCAACACGTAATGCAATGGAGAATTATCGGGAGAAATGAGAGAGGAGAAACGTATTTTCAGAAAGAACAAGAAAAACGTGAGCGTAAGCAAATCGAGATTCATAGGAGTCAGAATGATGTCCGAAATTTTTACCAAGGAGTAAAACACCAAACCGAAGGCTTTGGTGCAGGCACATCCTCCTGTAGAGATGAAGAAGGAAACCTGGTGACAGACACAGACAGCGTGCTGAGGATCTGAAAGGAGGATTTTGAAAAACTTCTGGTATCAAATAGTGGCGGTGAAGAGGACCAATAATAGATGACGGTATAGAGTGTATACCACCTAGCCATGATGAGGTCAGAATAGCAATCAATCGGCTGTAGAATAATAAAGCAGCTGGTGCCGATGGGTTACAAGTCGAACGGAGCATGTGTGTGGACGACTGAAGCCAATGGTCAATGACATTATTGGACCATACCAATGCCGCTTCAGACCTGGCTATCCAGCATTGACCAGATTTTCACTCTACGCCAAATCCAGGAAAAGACCCACGAAAAATACATCGACACATACCACCTACTCCTGGACTACAAAGCTGCATTCGACTGCCCAATCCGCTAAGAAGTGTTTAAATCCATGTCTGCGTTAGGCATTCCTGCAAAATTAATACGGCTATAGAGGATAACTTTAACTGGCACAAAGTCAGCAGCAGTTAAAGTCGAAAAGTACCTCTCGGAACCTTTCAATACCGAACGAGGATTCAGGCAAGGTGATGGTTTGTCGTATGACCTTTTAAACATTCTGCTGGAAAAGGTCAAACGAGATGCAAATGTGACCAAGACCAAGCTGATGGTATCAAAGCGTAAGACGTCCAGTAAACTCGGACCCACCGTGGAACTTGGAAACTACAGCCTTTTTTATATACCTCGGTACCACCATTAGCAAAACTATTAACATCAGCTTTGAAATCCGGAGAAGAAAAATGTTGGCCAACAGATGTTACTATAGCCTGAGTAAGCAATTCAAAAGCAAGGCCACCTCTCGCCAGAGGTGTATGGATCAGAAGCATGGGTACTTGCGAAAGCAGATGAGACAGCGTTTGGAGTGTTTGAGAGAAAAAATCGCCGAAAGATATGCGGACCGATCTGCATCGAGGGTGAATATCGGTGTCGAAAGAAACACAAGCTTTACCATCTATACACGGACATCGACATAGTCAGTCGTATCGAGCTGCAGCGATTACGTTGGCTAGGCCATGTTGTGCGATTGGATGAGGATGCCACAGCTCAAAATGCATATAAAAGCGAGCCTACTAATGGTTCAAGCAGAAGGGAAAAGTCACGAATTCGATAGAAATATCAAATGGAGGATGATATAACACGGCATGGTCGTTCATATTGGAAAAACTGCCAACAATATCGACTCGCCAGGAAATCTTTAGTTAAGTTCGGCATATGGAACAAATGTTCTGTCTTGATCTAGCTAAGTAAGAAAGTCTGACGATGCATCATAATTTTTCGTATATTTTTTGGTCTTGCCATCCTGAATTTAATATGTCATTCCATGTTCTTGAAGTTAAAATATACATTTGAAGCCAAGTTTCAAAATATGTTCAGTTTTTGTCTTAGCACCTATGTAAAACGTCCCCTCGATTTCAGATATTTTTAAGGAACTAGTATCATGTTATCAAGCGATATGATTATTCCAATATCAAAAATTTTCCGCTCATTTTTTTGGTTATTGAAAGTTCTTTCCGAATTTTCCAACATATATGTCCGCAATTAAGTACATATTTATTTATTTTTGTTCAGAAGATAAACAAACCTCATGGCGGATAATTTTCAACGTAGATCCATGTTATGGCAAATCCATGTTAAGGTCTCCATGTTATGGGGACCTTATAAGGGATCCGTCCGACTTTAAAATGATCACATATAATGATCACTTTAAAATGTTCACATTGCACATCGAATTCAAGTAGAAATTACCCACCATGACAGTTAATCGAGACATCAGCTGCGCTAAATGGACTACCTATTAATTGTGCCATGCACACCATAATATACTTGTGATTACATTTCGTCTACATTTAACTCCTAAAAGTATGCAATATTTTTGAATATTTCTTTCTATAAATATGCCAGAATCTACAACTACTATAAAATGTTGGCAATTTTTATACCCTTCACCACTCTGTGGTACAGGCTATTATGTCTTTGTGCATATGTTTGTAACAGGCAAAAGGAATCGAGATAGACACATGGTTCCTTTTGAGAATATGCATAGAATCACTTTCTGAGTCGATTTGCGCATATCCGTCTGTCCGTCCGTCCATGTATTTTTGTTAACAAAGTACAGATCGCATTTATGATCCGATTTGGATGAAATTTGGCACAGTTCACTTATTTGGCCCAATGACGAACCCTATTGAAATTGGAGAAAATCGGTTCAGATGTATGTATAGCTCCTATATATAGTTTCGTCCGATTTTATGTAAATGGAGCACGGAAGCACAACATTTTGCATAGAGTACTGAATTAGGTCCAGACTAATGTATGCAAAGTTACTCCCAATATTTGTCCGATAGAGACAAAATTTTGCACAGATTACTGAATTAGGTCTAGATTGATGCATGTCAAGTCTTGTATTGGATTTTTTTATCGATATAAATTTTGGATAACGCACTGTGATACAGCATAGGAATTTCAGATTGGTATGTGAGATGTTTAAAATTAGTCTATGTCTATTCTATCTAAAGGATATTGTACATATGAGCATCTCTTGTATGTACTCAAAGTGTTGATGGGTGGTATCATATAGTCTGTCCCGTCCGACTTTTGAGATTTCCTTACTGGTTTACTAGGAGGTACCAAAGAGAATGGAACGATGGTTCTCATCTTTGGACATGAGCTAGGTTTGATAAAAGTTTTACAATTTGCAAAGGATCAAATCAACTTCAGTCGTTTGATATTGGATTAGGAATTAAAAAAATTGCATTGTAAGAAAAATACCGGCGCCCATCTTCGGACATAATGTAAGTACGGTGAAATTATTACGTTGTGCAAAGTGTCGTTTCAATAACAACAATTTTCAAAATGTTAGCCCTTTATGGAAGGAGTGCACCGATAAGTCCCATGTCCAATACGTTTATGGGTAATGACATAGACCCACACATCCCTTCGGAATAGCACACAAAGAAAATATTGAAGAATAGAAACGTAAAAAGGTTAACATAACATAAAAGTGTACTTCATATATTAGCGATTGTAATTTCAATCTTTCTAATATCAATTTAAATAAAAGATTTTTATTTTTAGTTCAACATTGATGTATTATTTTTTTATTACTTATTTTTCTTTTAATAAAATAGGTACTATTATTTTTAGATGGTACAAAACCTACATAATTCTTATTTTAAATAAAATAAATTGATGTTTTATTTTTGTTGTTGTATACAATAAAACAACTTAAACTTAGATTTATTGTTTTACTATGTAGTAGTAGGTAGGTACAGTACACTATGCGATATATATTTATTTATATACTACTATATAACAAAAAAATTGTGGTGTAAACAAAAACAAAGTTCATATTGTACAAAATATTATTTATATTGATTATCTTTCTTTTAATAATAATTACTACAATTTATAATTACTTATTTTTTCTTGATTATAGTCTTCTTTAAAAACTACATTTCTATGATTTGAATAAAACGATATTTTTTTCAATTAATTACAATATAAAGGTAAAAATTAACGAGATTTAAATTTTTGAAAATAAAAAAGGAGAATAGAAATGACAAATATAAATGTCTTTACATGAAACGATGTAGTGGTGAAAATCAGTTTTTTAGTAAATTTAAGAAGTATGGAACGATTGCATATTTTGTGATATACGAAATATGCCTATTAGCTAAGCGCACAACAAAACAAGATACATTTATATAATGAAGTAGTTGTTGTTATGTTTCTTTAAGAAAACAACAATTAAAAAGAAAATGCAAAATGGTACGTTCATTGTTGTGTAAAAATATATGTATAGTATGTATATAGTAATGAATAATATATATTGAACGACATGTTTCATCTATGTGGTAAGCATGTAGTTATTTTTCCATAATCAAAGTATCCTTCATGACTAATTATATTTTCTATATAATTGGATACTGAATTTCTTAAGAGATAATATTCTGTTTTTTTTTATTTTATATATAAATCTTTTATTTTTTCTTCTTCTTTTATACGATAGTAATAGTTTACATATTTTTTTTAACTTCACTTCTAATATAGAAATAATTCATAGTTTAACATCATCATCATCGTGTTCATTATCTTGAGCTTTTGTGTTTTGCACACAACAAAAAATACAGCAACAAAAATAAAATACATTTTTAAAATATCATGGCAATGGATACAGCAATAACATAACAGTCTTTGAGATCTCTCTCGGTCTCGGTCTAGGGCTCGCTCTCTATGGTAACTCGCCTGCTGCTGCTCTCTCTTCTCTGTAGAGGCTAATATGTACTAACTTAAAGGCATCGGCCGGATACCAGCCACACACATTTAAGTAAGATTATCACAGTCATTTTTTGATTTGAGGTCAAGCGTGGGGGAATGTAACGTCGTTGTCTCATCTTCTTTGGGCGAAGAAGAGTCAGCCCACTCCTATATGCGTTTACTCTTGGATGGATGTATAAACTTACATGACTTGCCTAGGCGGCAATGACCACGCATAAAAGCCTTACAGATACCGTTGTTGTTATTGCCATTTCCGCCACCATTTCCACGATTATTTGGACCAGGGCCAGCTGGTCTCCAATTGCCACCGCCACCGCGGCCATTGTTATCTTGGAAGTTATTTATCCAATTGCCACCACCATTATTGCGATTATTGGGGCCATTCATCATATTGGGACCGTTCATCATGTTGTTGGGACCATTCATCATGTTGTTGGGTCCATTCATCATCATATTGGGACCGTTCATCATATTGGGTCCATTCATCATATTAGGACCATTCATCATATTCGGACCATTCATCATATTGGGACCATTCATCATATTGGGACCGTTCATCATGTTGGGACCATTGTTGCCCATTACACCAAAGTTATTGGCAGGACCCGTAAAAGGATTCATGGGACCAGGACCGCCAAATGGATTGTTGTTGTTATTACCAGGACCAAATTGATTATTGAAATTGCCAGAGGGACCATTATTCATCATGTGACCACGCTGTGGTCCACCCATATCCATAATTGGACTACCATGATTGTTGTTGAAGGGATTGGGACCACCACCACTACCCATCATAGGTCCATTGCCACCACCACCCATGCCATTGGGTGATCTTTGCCAATGACCTTGGGGACTATTTTGCATGGCATTCATTGGTGGGCCATTGGGACCAACCACTGGTCCTCCTCCAGAATTACCACCAAATGGATTCACATTGTTATTGAAAGGACTAACTTTGTTCGGCGCAGCAACATATGTTCCCAGGCCAACGGCATTATTGGGCGGTAAGGCACTACCCATCAGCGATTTGGGGCCTCCAAACATATCAACAGGACTACCTAAACCTCCAGTGCCAGCCATAATAGCAATATCTCCATCTTTTGGTGAACCTCTTGGCTCTGGCCATGGCATGCTTGTAAAGTCATTAACAGCATCGGGATTACCGGTCAAATCGTCCAATGGTATAAGTGGTATGTCATGATTGAATATGGGTTCAATTTCCGCTTCGGCTGGTGAGTCGGGAATGAGAGCATGCGTAAAATACAACGCCCGCAATGTAGTCATTTCACGTTCAGCTTGGATTTTCCTCTGTTTCGATTGGCTGCCATCTGGATGTGGTGGTACATCATCGACTAAAATCAATGGCCTCCAGGTGGTCTGGGGTTCCATGTTATCTTCCTGATTGAAGCCACGGCGAGCCATTACAATGGCATCACGTTCATTGAAACGTTCCAAATTTTTCATATCCATAAATGAGGTCTTGGTGACATTGACACGTTCGTTTTCATCAAGTTCGAAGAAACGAATCTGTTCCAATGATTCCTGGGGACGCCAGGTCAGCTTCTTCTTGGGACCCTTACGACGATGTAGCATAAGGACACCAGGTGGTCCATTGGGACCACAACCTGGACCAGGTTTTTTAACTACCACAACATCGCTGGCATTATCCGAAGATGCATCATCATTTGCCGTATCTTCTTTCGGCTTACCATCCTCATCTTTGGTAATATCAATAACTCCGCCCTCCGCCAAATCTTTTTTCTTCTCCTGTGCTACTTTTTGTTCTATGTCTTCCTTGACTTTCTTCAATGGAATGTCATCGTCATCATCTTCATTTTCCTTGTCGGTATTTTGATCATCGTCAGTTGTTTTCTTAGTAGGTTCATGATCTTCATTCTCTTTGTCCGATTTGGAATCTTCCATTTTGGATTCATCTAAGGTATCTTGATAGAATTTCAGTGGTGCTACCTTAGGCATATCGGGACTAGTTGGTGGGGAGGGACCTTCTTTGGCGCCTGTAGCCGAAGTGTTTGTTGGTAGCGGTGTATTGGCACGTTTGCGTTTAGCTACCTTTTTGGGTCCTGTCGCTGCCGATAGAGCATCTGAGAAGAGATTTGTTTCAACAAGTGTTTGTACTGTAAGGGGGAAAAGAAAGAGAGGAAAAATAAAATTAGTATTTTTATTTAAACAGAAGGGAGAGAGAGATAAATGAAGGATATAAGAGAAAACATGGCATCATTTCAGTGGGTGTTCAGCGGCTTTTGCAGTGTTCAATGGGTATTCTGAAAATAGATTTAAAAAATAAAGAAAAATTGCGATTGTCTTTTCTCTCTTTCTGTGTATATACTGAAGAGATGATACATGGGGTATATTGTAAAAAATCTAATAAGAAACTTAAGATTATTGTGTAATTCAATGTGTTTAAATGCATTTTTTAATTTTGAATCCTAGGAAATTAAACTTCGAGGCAGATGAGTACATGATCAGATGGTTAATACTTAAAAAATAGAACGCGGAATAACTGACAAAATTATTGGGATACTGAGTGATAAAATTGAAATTTGAAAATTGACTAAATATGAAGCAATGGAGCTAAAGAGTCATGAATACAGAAATACGTACATATACGGGAAAATTATAAAGATCTGTCTGCAATATATTCATAAAATAGAAACTTGAAGAAACATGAAAGCAATGTTGACATTGTCAAGAAGAGATATTTAACCAACTAGTAGCCGAAAATTGTAGGCTGAACAGATCTTGTTCAAAAAAAATTTAATAAATGAGGGAAACAGAGCCCAGCTCGTAATACTATAGATATTCATGTATAATTAAAGGAATTCAATAGTCATTGTGGAATAGAGGTGTCGAGATATCATTATACTAAAAGAAATAGTTTTTCGAAAAGGGAATATTTTTCCAATAAATCATTTGAATCAATAGTTATTGATAAATTGGTATTTTAATAAAGTATCATAATGGAATTATATCTGAAGTTCATATTTATCGACTAGATTTGCAAATAATGTATAAAAGAATCAGAATATGAAGACAATTTCTATATTTTTTGGAATTAAGGATATTTATACACTTGTGTAATTCATTTGGTACCTCTGAGTCATTTAACCTATTAACTTAATATATACAACATTCAATATAAACCCCAAAAAATAAACACACATTTAATAGTTCCTTTGAGCTTGGTGGTAGGTAGTATAAAATATCGCCTTAATAATGATTCAATAATTTCTCTATATATTCAAAAATTTTTGTAAATAATTTAAATAATTTCAATATTATCGATTTTATGTTATTATATTTACATTGCATATGGTTGGAAAAGAGATGATTCAAAATCTTTTTCGATATCCAATACATAAATCACACAAATCTTTACTTGGAGAAGGAAGTAAAAAAAAATTAACTAAAATCTGTTATGAAGATGATATAAAATAGAGGAGGACATTATAATTTGAAACGTTATAGTTACATTGCATTGCGGGAGAAAATCACATAAATCTTTACTTTGAGGAATTTATTATTCAATAAATTAATTAACATCTAGTATGGAAATTAAATAAGGCGGAAGGGGACATGATAATTCAAAGAAAATGTGTGTGTAATTTTGGTTTGGATTCTAATCCAGGAAAAATTCCAAAGAAGAATTTTAAAATCTAAAATAACATTAAACAAAATCGTCCTTATGGGACAAAATTAAACAAGATTATTAGATTCTAAATGATACCTCAAAAATATATGCTGATCTGTTTATTCGTTTTTGGAGCTACAGTGGGCAGTGCAAAAATCAATATTTCAATGCTGACATTTGTAAGAAAACTGTGTAATATAAAAAAAAATCCGAAAGAAATATCTTATTTAAAGGATTGGTATGAACAAAATAACTTCTTTAAAGAATCGGTAGATTTCTTATCTTTCTTAAAAAAAAGCCTTTAATATGAGACAGTACGAAAAAAACATTTGAATGTAAAAAATAACAGAAGAATTATTAGCTAAATAAAGTTATTAATTTTAAGAAGACTTTATAAGAAATGCCAAGCTGTCAAGTTATTAAATTAAGATCTAGAGTTATTCCTTGATATTATCCTCAAAACGTTGAGTAATATTTGCGTTAATAAGTCTACATTGAAAGTTGATTCATATTACGATTAATATTTTCGTAATTTGCACATACATTTACCAATGATATTTGTAATATTTTCTTTACAATATAAATCTAAACTTTAATAACATCCAATTAGTCTAGTAAAATTCATGATATATTAATGAATATTTTGTGTGAATCATGAATTGAACAATTGGGAACTAGAAATGTACATAAATGCAATAAAGGCAGTAATTTATATAACCTCAAAAACAATGAAACGTTTTTTCATTCCAACACTTTTTATGGAATTGGGGGGTTAGAACTATATATATTGAAGATAAATAAGATCTAATTAGTCTAGTAAAATTTGTGATATTTTAATGCCTCTCTTGTGTGAAGCCTGAATTGAACAACTAGGAACTGGAATTGCACATAACAATAATGAATGCAGATGGCATAACCTCAAAAACAATGAAACTTTTTTTATTCCACTTCTTAAGGCATTGGGCGTTAGAAATATATATTTAGAAGTAATAATTGTCTTGAAACCTGAATAAATAATTGGAAACTAGAAATGGGCATAAATGCAATGAGTAACATAACCTCAAAAACAATGAAAATTTTTTTTCACTTTTTATGGAATTCATATAATTAATAGAAATGTCCTTGTCATAAAACCCAAATGTGGACAATAATTGTGTAATACCAATAAACTAATACTGAGAAGCCTAAATAAATAATTGGAAGCTAGAAATGTGCAGAAATGCAAAGAATGCAGTGAGTGACATAACCTCAAAAACAATGAAACTTTTTTATTCCTTTTTTAAGGCATTGGGTATAAGAAATATATATAGAAGTAATAATTGTGAGAAGCCTGAATGAACAATTGGGAACTAGAAACAATGAAACGTTTTTTATTCCTCTTTCTATGAAATTGAAATAATTATTAGAAATGTCCTTTTCATAAAACCTGGGAGTAATGCCCAGAATCTGAAGAATGGGTATTACAGTTTTCATATTCCATATAGATCGACAGTCCTTCTATAAAAATGATCGAAAATAAGTGGGATACAAAAACTCGTCTTCCAATAGAAGCATACAAAAACAAAAAGACGGACCATGTCCATATACACTTAAAATTCATTGTAATAAAATTATTATCGATGTGATATATTTATGAAGTTTGGAAGTAAGGAAAAATGTATGTGTGTTTGAAACAAACTCAATAATGATATATCCTTCTACTTCACTAGATCACTTGTAATGAATTCATATAGAATGAATATATAGGAAATAATGAAGGTATAACATAACCTCGATTTTATAAAACACATTCATTAGTAATAGGAAGCGTATGTAACATAAAGTTAATGGATAGCTTTTTATAGAACATCGTGGACAACAATTGAAGACCGGAAATATTGAAAGTAATAGGCATATGCGATGACGCAACCTCCAATTAAAGATTACTTTATACCTTGAAAGATCTACGGCAAACGTAATATTCAATGAATTTAATTCTGACATGGAATAGTGGAGGATATTGAGTGATATAAATTTCATAAAAATGCATTCAACTAATGGAATGGTTGGTGGTTATGCCAATTAGAAACATGTTAATAGAGGATCTCTCTTATCCTCCATTGAATGAAAGAAGTATGCAATATTTCATCTTTTAAACAAAAAACAAGCAATCCTAAATCTTCATAAATTCTATCAAACTATCTAACATTCTTTGCAAATATTGCATCTATCTCCCTATCACCTATATAATATTGGCCCCTGAAAATCAACAAGTCAAGTAACAGCAGTCAGCAGAGCACAGTGTGTGTAACAAAATCAATCTTATACAACCATAGCAAAATTGCTCATTACTACAGGCGTGACGACGACTACTACCAAACTTCAAGGACTATTCATCATATTTTATGTATTGTTTTTTGTTTTGTATGTATTTTATTGATTTTTTTCTTTTGCAATAAATAATAATATCTATTATTGCAGATTCATTTCATTTTTTCTTTTGATTATAGTTAATTTAAAACTAGGTGTAAATTAGAGTAAAATAATAGGATATATATGTATATTGTATTGTATACTTATCACATAGTTTGCCATACATCACCCGTTAAACAACCCCTTTTTCGACGAGGGGGGTTAAACACCACACGCGTATATTCATCGCGATCACCAAAAACAAAAAATAAAAATTGCTTACAAATTTTTGTAACGCCTTGCTCGTAAATTTGTGTGAAGCTTTGTAGCGCGCGTCGTTTTCATGTTGTTAGGAATGATAGTGGTGGTAAGTGTTGGAAAAATACGTTGCCATTTGCATTGAAGATTTTTGCAATGCCCATGAGAGTGTGAGAAATGTTGTTGATTTATGCACAATGTTAAAAAAAGGTGGAAGCAAAACGCGTGTGTGCCACCTAGATGTATTATTCGAATGTTTTGTATCATCAGGGAATTACTCCGTTGGGAAATTAATTAAGTAATGTCATCGCACACTTCGTTTACTTTTGAAAGTTTGTTTGAAACCTCGGCACGACGGTACCTACTTTGGAATACTGAAGCCATCCCTTTTTTGAGGGTTACGTTCAGCATGACCCTACTACTATCCAATTTCTAAATGTTATAACTTCTTATGCACTTAAAAATAGCTTCATAGAATGAAGACACTACGCGCTACATTTATCTAGGCTTGTATATTTCAAACCCCGCGTTATCATTTCAAATAATTTCAACAATTGATCGCATTCAATGGAAACAAAGCTATTCCAATTCCAATATGTGGAGTTTCAACTATTCATTGCATTCAATGGAAACAAATCTATTCCAATTCCAATATGTGGAATATAAGGCCCACATGTTGTGGTCGGCAGAAGCCAGGGTTTAATTCCGCTATGACGTGAGGATCTTATAAACCCAACATCTTTGCTCATTATCTACATGCCCGTTAGGCATTTCGGAATATAATCAACTCTGCTATAAACCCCTTAGTGGTGATCAGCAATAGCCACTTTTCCAGTGGAAGAAAACTGTTACAGCGTAAACTCACAAGAAATGGGATCTTATGGCCATACGCTGATAGCGAGAAGGACCCAATATTTAATCAAATCATCCAATCGGAAAATAAACCACTTCTCTTTAAATGCTCAGAAGAGTTGGGATCTTATGAACATATAGAGATGGAAAGGACTCAATAGTTCATCTTTTCTTCCGTTAGTCACTGTTATCCATCATCACATCGTAATGAAAATCACTATTCTTTAAATGAAATATGCCCGGCACTATTCTGAACGTTGTTCCACGATGAAAGTTCTAGGTGGAAATATTGGCTTTAAATCTCAAAAAGAAAAGGGCTGAACTACACCCGTGAAACCAGTGGGTATTTGAAACAAGCTTATGCTGGTAAGTGGAGCCCGAAAACCACTTCCTTCGATTAACACTCCTATTTTGTTATCCTAATCATGCAAATTTGCAATAGAATGGAATTCTACCATTAAAAAATTGTTACGTTGCTAGGTCAGTTCAAAGTGGATCAAGCACATCGACAACACTTTTCGCGGAATATTACAAAAACAACTACTTCATAGCCAGTTATTGTTGTTGCTATAGCAGCCCTAATGCTACCAAATTACCATTGTAGACCTTGATCATATGGTCCTCGGGTCCTTCCGAATTGAATAATACAAATGTGAAGCTTTTTTCTCTCATTCTTCATAAAGGTATACATAAACCCTCATTTTAATAGGGGAGGTTATATTTTTCGTTAAGCAATGTTAATGGGTTTGATCAGGGAATTGAATTTAAATTAAATTAGTTCAATTCTGATTCCATGTTGTTCTGAGAAGTCAAAACATAGGGTTTTGGGTTACCCATTTTTGCGATCAATTTGTCCAGTAAAACAAGGACGAGAAGGCGACGTCTAATATTTATGATTCCGAAACATAATAATCTGCTTTTAATCTGAATTTAAATTAAATTAGTTCAATACTGATTCCATATTATTCTCAAAAGTCAAATCGAAACGTAGGGTTTTGGGTTACCCAATTTTGGGATCAATTTGTCCTCTAAAACAAGGACTGGACTTTTCAAGAGAAGGTAGCATCTAATATTTATGATTCCGAATCATAATGCTTTTCATATGTGCAATTATTCTTAGGATTTAATATTCTCATCATAATGTTTATTTGCCCAAATTATAAATATTCTTCGAAATTCGAACTTTAATACAAATTGATTATCATTGAAGAAGTGGTTTTCCGAAACTGAATTTCTTTTTTAAGAGAATTGCAAGAAAACATTTACTTGAAGTACGAGTAGATTTTCGAAGAATTTTTAATTAGAACCGGGCAACAGATGCGATTAAAGTTCCCCTCCTCCTAAGTTCACAAATAAAAATCATTTCATCTTCATATAAACCTAACCTCAACATAAATTCTCACAAAAAATATAACTGCATTTTTAAAGCAAACAGCAACGTTTTCCAACACTACAATACTTTTTATCATATGCTATTTTTATCATTTGTTTAGAGAGAGAGAGAGTGAGGTAACGTACACAACTCTCCCCTGGAACATTGCTCTTTTTTCATTCCATTCATTCAACTGTGTAAAAACGCCATAAAGGTAGCAAAGAAAAAAAGAGCATCAGCTAGCCAGCCATCCATTTCCACAGGTCAGCCAACAAACAACAAAGTATTTGGGTAGTATGAGTCATCAAAAGTTCGCTGTGGAGTAGTGGTTGTTGTATGTCGATGAAGAATCACATTTTATGTTAGCAGCAAACGTACAGCAGCAGACATTTGTCAATGTTTGTATAACCACCACGACACACACACACTCATTCACAACATGTCTTTCCCTTTTGTTTTCTCTCTCACCAAGAAGAAGAAGGGGTTAATGTATTTTTGTATTTTTTACGGTATGAAAAAGAATTTAACTAAAAAACCAAATAAAACAAAAAAATGTTTATACTTAATTTGCAAAAGACCCAACGCAGACACACACACTCAATATGAATGCCATTGTTTTCTCTGTAA
>NW_026886399.1:0-7583 GCF_032173495.1 Musca vetustissima
TTTATGTATGCGAAGTTTTCTTGAAATCGGTCCAGATTTAGATATAGCTCCCATATAGAGTTTCGTCCGATTTTATGTAAATGGTGCACCATACTGCCAATAGCGGTCCGGCTGAGACAAAATTTTACACAGAGCACTGAATTATGTCCAGATTGAATTATGTAAAGTTTTGTTGGAATCGGTTTAGATTTAGATATAGCTCCCATTTATAGTTACGTCCGATTTTATGTAAATGGAGCACCAAAGAGTCAGATTTAGGCTGATTGGCACAATATTTGTGAAGTTTACTTGAAATCGGTCCAGATTTAGATATAGCTCCCATATAGAGTTTCGTCCGATTTATGTAAATGGTGCACCAAACTCCCAGTATTGGTCCGCTTTAGACAAAATTTTGCACAGCGTACTGAATGCGGTCCAGTTTGGCATCTGTGAAGTTTTTGTTGAAATCGGTCCAGATGTAAATATAGCTCCCAAATATATGTTTGTCCGATTTTAGGTAAATGGTGCACCAAACTCCCAATATTTGTCCAATTGAGACAAAATTTTGCACAGGATCTGAATTAAGTCCAGTTTGATGTGTGTGAAGGTTTGTTGAAATAGGTTCAAATTTACATATATCTTTCATATACAATGTTTGTACACATTGTCGTCTCTTGTTTGCACTCAAAATGGTGAAGTGTATCATATAGTCGACCCTGTCTAACTTTTGAACATTCCTTATTGGTTTATATTAAAATAGTCAACTGATTTGTTCCGTGTGTCGGGGTTGTCTCCGTATAGCCGCATTCCATCATATTATGGGGGATATTCGTACTCGAAATTATCAGTTTATATCCTATATCGGCTGTAGAATAACCTATAGCGGCTCTATATAAAAATACCTAAGGATTTAATAGCTAGGGGGACGGAAGTATTTGTGATACAAAACGAAAATGTTAGATTCGAAATTGAGCTATATCAGTCCTCCTCGGTAATTCCTACACGATGTAATCAATATTGATCACCCTTAAGTATAGCCCCACACATAACTTTGCCCTGTAAATTACAGTATTTGAGGATTCTATACACATTCTCTACCCCAAATATGCGATATCAATATCTGTCCACGTTTTACTGAAGTTTGAATTTGGTGGTTTACAAAAATCGATTGGTAGAATTGTCACACATTTTGCTATGTTTCCTATATTTTCATTTCACGCAACTATCAGTATACCTATGGTGGAGGGTGTCCAAATTCGGCCCGGCCGAACTTGCTATACCCTACACAACAATGTTGTCAGGGTATTATAGCCTTGTGAAGCCTCAAAAGGTTGTAAAAAAATTTGTTTTTGGACCAAAAACTTTATTTTGGTCGGTTTTTCTGGTCGCTCCAGAGGCCGTAATTATGGTCCAAACACCGCGAATTTGTGAATGGAGAAGGGGATCGGGCCAAAGAATAAGCATGCCTGTTTTGATAAAGATCGGTCAATATTTAGCGTGTCAAATGGATCCTGAATTTTGTGTGAAAAATTACAAAATTTGTATTCTATACCGTATATATTTACTCCTGAAGAACCAAGACCCGAGATGTTGATAGCATATCCAAGATGAGTGGTTGACCTTTGAATAGACTCCAATTGTGATGTCGTATGTACTCGGATGCGGGAGTTACACTTAAATATTTACAGGTGCTTACGTATTCATATCTTCTTTAGTAACTCATTACCACACCAGAAGTCGGAAATATAGCGCTGATCGCTTTGAAATGCTCCATGACGTTCCAGTTATGATTAAGGACAACGCCTTTAATTTTCGGTAATGATCCGATAATAATATTGGTATGAAGTGGTCCGAAGACTTAATTTGTTGTTTTTTTTTTTAATCGATCTTTAGGCCACAATTGAAAGCCGAGCATCACAACACAGCCCATGGTGAAGGAAATCTGGACAAGTAATTAGAAGGGCTGTACTGAATATTAATTATATTTGTTGACCTCTGGTCGGTTAAGAGGGTGCAAATATCGCGAAATATGGCCTAAGCTCAGAATATAGAACTACAAAAAGTTATATTTTCGTGGAAGTTGTGTAGGGTTTCATATGGTCGGCCCCGTCCGACTATACTGCTCCGCTCACTTGTTTTTAATTTATTTTGGTTTCGAGTGGGTAGAAAATCTCCCCACAAAATCAATGTTGGTCCTTGTTTAGATATAGCTTCCATACAATGATATTCCCAGGTTTGAATATTTTTCAATTTCAGGAATATTTTCCACCAAAAATTTTCTAAAATGTAGTATTTCAAGGAACTTCAACTACACCCCATCTAACGAACGGTGTACATTGTGAACGCATGAAACTTGTTTGCCGATAATTACAGGGCACACGACTATGCCTTTAGCAATGAGTCTGAGGCAAATGTTGTTCTCGTACTCGTTCAATAACACAATCGTTCGTCGTTGTATTCGGATTGTTTGTAGTATCCGATGTTACTGTTGCACAAATTGTTTATATTATGCATGTGCTGTTCCTTGTGTTGGTGTGTGCGTTCGTCTGATAAGGTATCAACCTTTAATTTGCCAGTGTTCTCAGCAAACAGTTCAATACCTGGTCCAATATGACATCGTCTTACCTTTGCATACGACACATCATAGTTGTATCCCTTAATTTCCATAGACTTGTTGTATGGTGGAACAGTTTCCAACATGTTGCTGTAATGAATCAAGTGTCCTTCTTGTAAGCGCACACATACACAGCTCCACACATGTATATTGCACTGTAATTATTCTTACAACACCTTGGTATGGATGAAGTAGTAAAAATTGAAGACAACTGTGTTGCAAGGTAGCAATACCAGAAAAAAATATGGAAACACAATGTTGGACAAGGGTAAATATGATGCTGTATGCATTGTCCTTATTGAATTACCAATCTATCAATAGTACTGTTCAATATGGAACGCAACATCGCAGTTGCGTCTTTCGCCAAAATTGTTATTTTTGCACAAAAAATATGGTTTGGAGTTAAATCAAATGTTTGTGCAGAATTTCGTTATAAGAAAACGTTTGAGTCATATACAGTGTTCAGAGTATGGATGTCACAAATATCAATAATGATCTACATTTTAAGTGTCGATAAAGGTCCATGTCAATGGACCTTAACATAAACTGATTTAAAAACCAGTAAGGAAAGTAGTAAAATCGGACTGGGCCGACTATAGAATAACCTTCACCAGTTTGGGTATATTCTACATTTATATATCCTAACAGACGTCGCGTGTTTGTTATAGATATCTGAACCGATTTCAGGGAAACTTGCCGGAGACTAATTTATATTACATCAGCTAGCTATGGATCTTTTTACGAAGCTTCGTGCAAATCGAAAGATATATAAAGACTTTGGTACACCATTTACCTAAAATCGGATGAATATATGTGGGAGCTATATCTAAATCTGAACCGATTTTCACGAAACTTTGCACACATCATTCTAGACTTAATTCAGTACGCTATGCCAAATTTCGTGCAAATCTGAAGATATATAAGGACTTTGGTACACAATTTACCTTAAATCGAACGAAGATATATATGGGAGCTATATCTAAATCTGAACCGATTTGCACGAAACTTAACACACATCATTCTAGACTTAATTCAGTACGCTATGCGAAATTTCGTGCAAATCGAAAGATATATAGACTTTTGTACACCATTTACCTTAAATCGGACGAAAATATATATGGGAGCTATATATAAATCTGAACCGATTTGCACGAAACTTAACACACATCATTCTAGACCTTGGTCATTCCGCTGAGCCAAATTTCGTGCAAATCGAAAGATATATAGGGACTTTAGTGGACTATTAGCGTAAAATCGGGCGAAATATATGGGAGCTATATCTAAATCTGAACCGATTTCCATGAAACTTTGCACACATCATTCTAGACTTAATTCAGTACGCTATGCCAAATTTCGTGCAAATCGAAATATATATAGGGACTTTGGTACCCCATTTACCTTAAATCGGACGAAAATATATATGGGAGCTATATCTAAATCTCGACCGATTTTTCCCAATTTAAATAGGGTTCGTCCTTGGGCCAAACAAATGAGCTGTGCCAAATTTCATCCAATTCGGATCATAAATGCGACCTGTACTTTGTTTACAATTTAACATGGACAGACGGTCGGACATGCATAAATCGACTCAGAAAGTGATTCTATGCATATTCTCAAAAGGAACCATGTGTCTATCTCGATTATTTTTGCCTGTTACAAACATATGCACAAAGACATAATACCCTGTACCACAGTGTGGTGAAGGGTATGAAAAATATGCTTGCTTCAAATTTAAGAGTGTAAGAAAGTTTTCCACCAAAGTATTTCTAGTAGCTTATGGTTTGAAATCTGATGTATATCAGAATCAGAATGAAATTTGTTTATATCAGGATCGCAAATAAATCGGAATATCAAATTACAGCCACTTCAGTGGGAAAATTGGTCTAAAATCCATTACATAAATTAAAAGCTTGTGGGTTGGAAAATGCGACTAGAACCTTCAAATATTGTGGAACCGTGTTATGCGGGATATTTTAAAATATAGACCTATATTGATAACACTACTTCGTTAGCGAATCAGGGATTTATATAAACATGTCTAAATATATTATTTTGATTTCACTGAGAACTACAAATATCGACCATAACTAAAATTGTAACTTTGTTCTCTTAAGTATCTGTTTCAAAAGTAGTGATATGAGGAAGTTTTGAGAAATATGGACTCAAAACTTCCTCATATCACTACTCTCCAACATCTGACCGCTGCAGAAATCTAGCTCTATATTTACCTCAACAATCCAATAGAAACCAGTAAGGAAAGTAGTAAAGTCGGGCGGGGCCGACTATATGATACCCTTCAGGACTATTATCATGAAATTGTATGAAATAAAATATGTGATATTTATCTAAATGTGAAACGACCTAGATCAAAAGTATGTAAATCGACTTCAAAAAAATATCAATAGTTAATCCATTGGGCTATGTCTGTACTTCTAGAAAACCCAACTACGTTATTCTATGCTCAATTTTGTACGTTGTGCAAAATTTGATGTCAATCTAACAAATATGAGGAGTTTGATGCACAATTTACTTATATATGGATGCTAAAATGAACCTATTTCAACGAAACTTGGTACAGGTTAGGTTATACTAATTTCAGTACGTTTTGTTCCTATCAGATATATATTTGTTCCTTGGTGCGTCAATTACTTAAAATCAATCTATAATATAAGGGAGCTATATATAAATCTATACCGATTTCCTCGAAACTTGGCAGACATAATTCTAGGCTCAATTCAGTACGTAATGCCAAATTTAGTGCAAATCGAAAGATATATAGGGACTTTGGTGCACCATTTACAAGAAATCGGACGAAACTATATATGGGAGCTATATCTAAATCTGGACCGATTTTCTCGAAACTTGGCAGATATCATTCTAGGCTCAATTCAGTACGTTATGTCAAATTTCGTGCAAATCGAAAGATATATAGAGATTTGGTGCACAATTTACATGAAATCGGACGAAACTATATATGGGAGCTATATCTTAATCTGGACCGATTTTCACAAAACTTGGCAGAACTCACTCTAGGCTCAATTCAGTACGTTATGCCAAATTTCGTGCAAATCGAAAGATATATAGGGACTTTGGTGCACAATTTACATGAAATCGGAGGAAACTATATATGGGAGCTATATCTAAATCTGAACCGATTTTCTCAAAACTTGGCATACATAACTCTAGGCTCAATTCAGTACGTTATGCCAAATTTCGTGCAAATCGAAAGATATATAGGGACATTGGTGCACCATTTACATGAAATCGGACGAAACTATATATGGGAGCTATATCTAAATCTTGACCGATTTTATCGAAACTTGGCAGACATCACTCTAGGCCCAATTCAGTACGTTATACCGAATTTCGTGCAGATCGCAAGATATATAGGGACTTTGGTACATCATTTATATTAAATCGGACGAAAATATATATGCGAGCTATAACTAAATCTGAAATTATTTTCTCGAAACTTTGCACACATCATTCTAGGCTCAATTCAATACGTTATGCCAAATTTCGTGCAAATCGAAATATACATAGGGACTTTGGTGCACAATTTACATGAAATCAGACGGAACTATATATGGGAGCTATATCTATATCTGGACCGATTTTCTCGAAACTTGGCACACATCATTCTAGGCTCAATTCAGTACGTTATGCCAAATTTCGTGCAAATTGAAAGATATATTAGGACTTTGGGGCACCATTTACATGAAATCGGACGAAACTATATATGGGAGCTATATCTAAATCTGGACCGATTTTTATGAAATTTTACACACATCATTTTAGACCTAAATGATTAGGCTGTACCAAATTTCGTGCAAATCGAATAATATATAGGGACCGTTTACATTAAATCGGTTAAATATATATATGGGAGCTATATCTAAATCTGAACCGATTTTTCCCAATTTCAATAGGGTTCGTCCTTGGGCCGAATAAGTGACCTATGCCAAATTTCATCCAATTCGGATCATAAATGCGACCTGTACTTTGCTCACAAAAATACATGGACAGACAGACGGACAGACGGACGGACGGACGGACATGCATAAATCGACTTAAAAAGTGATTCTATGCATATTCTCAAAAGGAACCATGGGTCTATCTCGTTTCCTTTTGCCTGTTACAAACATATGCACAAAGACATAATACCCTGTACCACAGTGTGGTGAAGGGTGTAATCATATTTCCCAATTTCGGAAACCAATCCAAATTTTACCAAATTTAGTGTCATTTAGTACATTTAGTAAGAACGAACTTCCAAAACCTGCTACATACCCTAATCCTACACTCCAAAAGTATATACCGTTTGAAACACCTCGAAATATTCACCGGGGACCCCACAAAGTATACATGTATATTTTTGATCAGAATAAAATTCTATGGCGATTTATGAATGTCCGTCTGTTTGTCCGTCAGTTGAAATCGCGATAGAGGTCGCAATATTTAAGATAGAAATTTTGCACAGACATGGCTAGTACTCTTAGGATGGCATTGCAAAAGGGTTACGTTGGTCCACGTTTTTGGTATTTTGGGAAGTAATTTTGTACTTTTTATATCCTATACAACTATTTTGTCAGGGTATTATAGCTTTGTGCAGCCCAAGAGTTTGTACCGCAGCGAAATATTGGTCGTAGACCTACCTTTAAGTATACCGATCATATCTCGACTAGCTGAGTCGATCTAGACATGTGTGTCCGTCCGTCTGTCCATTATAATTTGTAAACACGATACAGGCCACAGTTATGGACCAATCTTCACGAAATTTTGCATGTAGGATGGTTTCTGGCCAATGAAGACCCCTATTGTTTTTGGGAAAGAATGGTTAATATTTAGGGGATGAAATGGACCAAATACTAAATTTTTGTCGGTTTTTCTGGTCGCTCTATATTGAAAGCCACTTAACTTGACCGAATATTTGATTTTTTTATTTTTCTTTTGATATGTTGTTGTTTTTCGTCGGTCTTTTCTATCAAAC
>NW_026886400.1:0-78623 GCF_032173495.1 Musca vetustissima
TCTAAACATGTGTGTCCGTCCGTCCGTCCGTCTGTCCATTATAATTTGTAAACACGATACAGGCCGCAGTTATGGACCAATCTTCACGAAATTTTGCATGTAGGATGGGTTCTGGCCAATGAAGACCCCTATTGTTTTTGGGAAAGATCTGTTAATATTTAGGGGATGAAATGGACAAAAATGCTAAATTTTTGTCGGTTTTTCTGGTCGCTCCAGAGGCCGCAATAATGGCTCGAACATAGTAAAATTTTCCATTGAGAAGGGGATCGGGCCAAAAAATAAGCATGCCTGTTTGGAAAGATCGGTCAATATTTAGAGGGTCAAATGGACCCTGACTTTTGTGTGAAAAATGACAAAATTTGGATTCTATAGCGTATATATTTACCCCTGAAGGACATAGACCCGAGAAGTTTATATTATATCCAAGAGGAGTGGTTGACCTTTAAATTAATACCAATTATATTGTTGTGTGTGCTCGGATGTGGGATTTACACCTAAATATTTACAGGTATCTCCGTATTCGTATATTAGTTAGTTACCCATTATCACTCTAGAGGAACTATAGCGCTGATCGCTTTGAAATGTTCCATGAAGTTCCAGTTATGGTCAAGAACAAGGCCTATAATTTTCGGTGATGATCAGATAATAATTTTGGAATGAAGTGGACCGAAAACTTAATTTATTGTGTTATTTTCGAGTCGATCTATAGACCACAAATGAAAGCCGAACATCACAACACAACCCACGGTGAAGGGAATCTGGACAATAGCTGTACTGAATACTCGCAATATTCGGAAAATATGTCAGTGTGAGGAAGAGATGCTGTTCACCTCTAATCGGGCAAGAGGGTGCAAATATCATGAAATATTGCCCAGGCTCGGAATAAACATCCGCAGAATATTTGAGTTCCGTGGTAGTTGTGTAGGGTATCGTATGGTCGGCCCCGTCCGACTATACTGCTCCGCTCCGTTTTAAGATATATTTTTTATTGTCTAAGAACATGGATTGCTCAATTCAAGTCACTTATGTACGAAAATGCACCGAGGACCATCAAAATACCTAAAATTAGGCAAAACATAGGACCCCACTAAAGACCATATCTCGACTAGCTGAGTCTGTATATTACAATTTGTGAATACGATAGAGGCCAAAGTTATGGACCAATCGCCAATAATTTTGCATGTAGATTCGGTTCTGGCTAAAGACGGTCCCTATTATATTGATAATGAAGGGATCATATTTCTGGTCGATATAGAGACCACTATTATGATAGTATAACTAAGAGGAGTTGTTGGACTTTAAATTGATAACAATTATATTGTCCCATGTATTGGGGTGTGGTAGTTATACGTAAGTATTTATAGGAGTCTATGTGTTATAATATTGTTTAGTATCACCAGAGGGCAGAAATGTCAAGCTTATCGCTTTGAAATTTTACATGAAATTCCGGTTATGGTCAAATGAATTGAAAATTTAATTTTTTGTCTAGTAGCTTTTGATGCCATTATTATATGCAGAATATCGTATATTTTACACGGCGAAGGGGATCTGACCAAATACTTAGAAACGACGACAAAAGGAAACGAGATGGACGAGATGGATACCTTATAAGCCCAAGGTTCTTATACCTCTTCTTATTGAAGAGCTGCTGGTATTCTTCTTCCTGTGAAAGAGCTGCATGTATTATTCTTCCTTTGAAAGAGCTGCAGATATTCTGCTTCTTTGAAAAAGCTGGAGGTATTTTTCCTTCTATAGCAGAGCTGCAGGTTTTCTTCTTCCCTTGGAAGAGTAGCAGGCATTCTTCTTATAGGCTAGCTACATGTAATTTTCTTCCTATAGGAAATTTGGAGGTATTTGCCTTCATAGAGAGCTGTATGTATTCTTCTTCGTGTAGAAGAGTTGCAGGTATTATTGTTCCTGTAAAAGAGGTGCAGCAATTCTTCCTGTGGAAGATCTGCAGCTATTATTCTTCCTATGGAAGTGTTGCGGGTATTCTTCTTCCTATGGAAGAGCAGAAGGTATTAGTCTTGCTATAGGAGAGCTGCATGTAATTTTCTTCTTATAGGAAAGCTGGAGGTATTTTCCTCCATATAGGAGAGCTGTATGTTTTCTTCTTCGTGAAGAAGAGTTGCTGGTATTCTTCTTCCTGTGAAAGCGCTGCAGCTATTTCTCTTTCAGTGGAGGAGCTGCAGCTATTCTTCTTCCTATGGAAGGTCAGCAGGTAATTTTCTTCCTATAGGAAAGCTGGAGGTAGTTTCCTTCATATAGGAGAGCTGTATGCATTAGTCTTCATGTAAAATATTTGCAGGTAATCTTCTTCTTGTGGAGGAGCTGCATGTATAATTCTTCCTGTGGAAGAGCTGCATGTATTATTCTTCCTTTGAAAGAGCTGCACATATTCTGCTTCTTTGAAAAAGCTTGATGTATTATTCTTCCAATAGGAAAGCTGGAGGTATTGTTCCTTCTATAGCAGAGCTGCAGGTATTCTTCTTCTTTTGGAAGAGCAGCAGGTATTCTTCTTCTTATAGGCTAGCTGCATGTAATACTTAGAAACGACGGCAAAAGGAAACGAGATGGACCCATGGTTCCATTTGTGAATATGCATAGAAACACTTTCTGAGTCGATTTAAGCATATTCGTCTCTCCGCCTGTTGATGTTAAATTGGAAACAACGCATTTACCATTCGATTTGAATGAAATTTGGCACAGCTTATTTATTTGACCCAAGGACGAACTCTGTTGAAATTGGGAAAAATCGATTCAGATTTAAATATAGCTCCATTATATATTTTCGACCGATTTTATGTAAATGGAGCACCAAACTCCCTATGTATCTTTCGATTTGCACGAAATTTGGTATAGCTTTCTGAATTAGATCTAGAATGACGTGTGTTAAGTTTCGTGAATATCGGTTCAGATTTAGATATAGCTCCCATATATATTTTCGTCCGATTCAATGTTAATGGAGCACCAAAGCCCCTACATTTCTTTCGTTTGCACGAAATTTGTCATAGCGTACCGAATTGAGTCTAGAGTGATGTGCTAAGTTTAGTGTAAATCGATTCAGATTTAGATATAGCTCCTATATATCTTTTTCCGATTTGAGGTAAATAGTGTCCTAAAGATCCAATTTTGAGCAATGTACTTAAGCTAGCATAACCTTACGTGTGTCAAGTTTTCTTGAAATCAATTCAGATTTAAGTAAGCTCATATGTATATGTTCGTCCGATTGACACAACGTACCTAGTTGAGATTAAATTTTAAACAGTGCAGCACACCGAACAGCGTGTGTCAAGTTTGCTTTAAATCGATTTAAACAATTTAGGATAGATTGCAGAATGGTATGTGTAGGAATTTATGTTAGTCGGGTTACATATAGATAAAGATCACATTTTAAGTTCGTTCAATTTCATGTCAATGTTCCTTCGAAAAGGCGACGTCTGTTAAGATACATTTGTAGAATATACCCAAATTGGTGAAGGTTATCATATAGTCGGCCTAGTCCGACTTTACTACATTCTTTACTGGTTTTATTTGATTTTAAAAACCTGATTTCACACTTGGAATCAGTGGCCATAGCTCTACAAAATGTGTTCAAAAATAATGTGATTAAATTAAATACAAAATGACCGCAATTTTCGATCCACCCTATTAAATTTTTACTTTTTTCTTGCAGAATCGTAATCAGCGTCGCCAAATCATTTATATGTGATATTTATTTCATAAACCTTCTGCTCTAATTGTGGCAAAAAAATGGGATCTCTAGCCCCTAGTAGACTCTCTTAAAACTTGTTTGCGAAAAAAAATTATACTAAGAAATATTGTTTCTGGTTATAATAACATTTTAGGAAATTCCTGACCAGAGATGCAACTGTGATGGTTTTGTTTTAGTTACAAAGGTGGGCTGTCTGGCGGGTACTCTGGCAATCATATTTTACATGGTCTCATCGTGGATATTGGTTTAAAAGATAAAACGAGCTACCCGAAGTTCTAAAGGAGATCAGACTGAACTCTTAAGTCATTATTGTCAAATACTCTGAAACCTTGGATAGCAAAATACGCTGTTTTGTTAGACGTTAATTAATAAACTCGCCGCGTCCCTGGTGATTTAAAGTGAATCCGTTTCTTATAACAGGATGCTATGACGTTAATCATTTCTGTGATTTGCTCAGTTTCTCTTACGTAGGGTATCCATTCATTCGCTTCTTGTGGTCATTAACGTGATAGAATATGTTAACTTATGGGCTATAATAAAAGAATCGACTGTACTTGGTCCGCAGTGAAACATATATATTTTTTAATAAACCTCCAAGTTTATTTAACCTCTTATTTTTCACAAATACTAGTATTTTTTCAAATCATAGTGGCATAAACTTTCTATATCCTCTCCAAGCATCATCTATATATATAAAAATGGAGCAACAAAAATGTATACTAACGCATCAATTGAGAACGGCTGGACCGATTTGACTCAAAATTTCTTTCAGTTGTCGGTAATTACAGTGGGAAGGTTTTTATGAAAGAAAATTTTGAGAAAATTCCGCGAAAATCTTGCAAAAATTATTTTAAAGAAACGGCTGGACCGATTTGACTTAAAGTTTCTATTAGTAGTCTGTAATTGAAGTGGAAAGGTATTGAAAGAAAATTTTGAGAAAAATTCGCGAAAATGTTGCAAAATATATTTTGAAAGACATTAGCATTTCCACACATTTTATATCGAACCTTTATGGTTCGTAGTTCTTTTTGGACATATTTTGGCGAAAATGGGCAGCGTATATCTTTATGTATCTGTCAATTATGGACAATTCTCAAAATATGTTAATTTTCTACAATTAATTGGATTGTCTTTGCCTTTAAAAAAACTATATACATATATATAAAATAGAAAAAAATTGTTTGTATGTTACCGATAGAGGCAAAAATCGCTGAACAGATATTAATGAGATTTATACATACCCTGAAGTAACATAGGCTAGATAAACTTTAAAATTCCGCGTGGATGAAGAGTTATATCATCAATAGTGAACATACCTCAAAATTTCTTAACATGTAGATAAAATTCTAAAATTCAGCGTGGATGCGGACTTATAGCATCAAAAGTAATCACACATATTAAATAATATGCCTATTCTATTCTTATATAATGTACTCCTCGCTGAATAGACTGCACAGAAAATTTCGCAGTCAGTCATGCCATCGCATTACGATAGCATCAACAGTTTCCATACCTCATTTTCTATGCATATATGAATATCTTGAATAAATCGGCTCATAAAAATGTGTTTTATACTCAGTTAATTACAGATCCAAGCTTAAACGACCAGGAAGTAAAAAATTGGTTCAAATCAAGAACTTTCGACTCATAATTTTTGGTCCTATTATGACATTATCAGTAATAATAATAACCATCAGTTTAATAATTCCACTAACGTATGCTGTTTTTCATCTTTCCATTATCATCACATATTGGAACACAAATTGTGTAAAATGAAAAAATAATTGACATTATAATTTTTACACTTTGTCAGTTTGTGAAAAAAAAAATATTTAAATTTTGAAACTTTTTTGAATTTTAATAATTCTACCATTATTGGAGAAAATGACTATGAATTCAATAAAAGTATGCATCAGCTATATACGAGATAATTCTAAAATCGAAATGCGGATTGTGGATTTAAAGATGACATGATTCCTAGATGACATGAAAACAAAATGTGTCCATTTCTAGAAATTAAGTTTAGCTGACCAAATGGATATGGCTAAAACTATTATTTCGAGGATGTATAGATGAAACGACTAACTTATTTGATCTAGGTTTCTTAAAAATACTAATACATCTACAGCTAAGACCAATAATCCATTTAGGTTCGGTAATGCATTCTTTTAAAAGCCATTTTAGGCAATAAGACAAAGATACAAAATTCAAACTTAACTAGGATTAACAGCAGGGATCTATGCTATATTATTCAGAGAGAGGCATGCCAACCACATGGGAAACAGCTGAGAATACAGATACAGATGGGTCTACTATAATACCTACCTTTTCAAACCCATGTTGCAGTAAGTTTGGAAGAAGGGTCAAATACCATCAAATAGTAGCTTTTAAACTAAATAACAAAGTATTCTACGTGAACTATCCTATTTCAATCACTTTAGCAGGGGCTGCGAAGCGCCACGGGTTCGGCTAGTACGTATTATTTTCCATTAAATAACCCATATATATTTGTACATAAATATTGCAAAACACAATATTTTGTTATTTGATATATGCTGCATATTCCTATATGTGTGATTGTTAGGGTGTGTCCGCACACTCTGCATTGTTTGCAAATGCAATTGTTTTGCAAATTCTCGTTTTGTATTTTTATTATTTTTTCACACGCCACCAGCAATAAACTAGTTATAAAATAAAATACAAAAAAGGGCAAACGCTGTCGCATATTTTTCCATTGGCTTTTTCCTTTTTTTCGTTTCGATGGTATACAATTATGACACAAACCGACAATTTACTGTCACTGACCGTAAAAATACCGCGTAAAAAATGAATGATGAAAAATTATAGCACTTTTAATGGCAAATATATCAAATGCCACATCCATGTGTCAGTACTTTAGTCGTATATTTTGTTTATTTATCTATTTTTTCGAATAATAATGTAAGCATCATTTATCTATTGCAGTTCCGCGAATAATGCACAAAAATTTTATTAATAGCTAATAATTGTTGTTGCTGTTGTTTTAGCAATTAAAGGTTGCTAATGGGAACTGAGTTTGATTTTTGTGTTCTTTGATTTGTAAAATAAAGCCATTGTTTTGTGGAATTCAAATGCTTGCTCAATAGTAATGATTTTTCGCCGAAGCGCACAATAGATTTTAACAATGAAAGGTACTATTATTTTTATTTAATAATTTATTTGTGCATATGTGTGTGCCGGGTGTATTTTTGGGGTGTGAAAAATTCCTTCTGACGATGAAGAAAAAGCTTTATATCTTTAATGGTGGAAACAGCAGTAAATTTGTGAGAGGCATATCTTTAGTCAAATCGAATGAGGAACATTTTTATAAAACATATCCTCCTTCTATCTTGAGTCATTGTGGCTCTTTGTCGTCCCTGTTTTCTTAAACCGTAATCTAATTGCTACAAAAATAGATTTTTTGACCTCCAAATATTCTGCCAAAATGACAGTAATACGATTTTAGATGGTGTTTCCAAAGACAAGAAATCGATATTCACATGGGTTCATCGTCCTTTTGCTTATTTACCCGATCCATAATCAGAAACCCGTTCTTAATAAAGACATATGATTCGTCTAATGTATAAAATTCTAATGTATAAATTCGTCCAATTGTGCCAAACGCGTCAATATCGACAGGGTAAGATAAAAAACTGCAAAAAATTTAAACGCCTTAATTTTTACTTTTTTTAATATTATTGAGCGAAATCAAACAAGTGTAAAAGCGTTAAGTTCGGCCGGGCCGAACTTTGGATACCCTCCACCATAGATATACTGGCAGGTACTTGAAATGAAAAAATAGGGAACATACCAAAAAATGGACCTATTCCGACATTTATACAAACCGATTATGTAAACAATAATTTTTAATAGAAAACTAGCCGAACCCGTGGCGCTTCGCAGCCCCTGCTAAAGTGATTGAAATAGGATAGTTCACGTAGAAAACTTTGTTATTTAGTTTAAAAGCTACTATTTGATGGTATTTGACCCTTCTTCCAAACTTACTGCAACATGGGTTTGAAAAGGTAGGTATTATAGTAGACCCATCTGTATCTGTATTCTCAGCTGTTTCCCATGTGGTTGGCATGCCTCTCTCTGAATAATATAGCATAGATCCCTGCTGTTAATCCTAGTTAAGTTTGAATTTTGTATCTTTGTCTTATTGCCTAAAATGGCTTTTAAAAGAATGCATTACCGAACCTAAATGGATTATTGGTCTTAGCTGTAGATGTATTAGTATTTTTAAGAAACCTAGATCAAATAAGTTAGTCGTTTCATCTATACATCCTCGAAATAATAGTTTTAGCCATATCCATTTGGTCAGCTAAACTTAATTTCTAGAAATGGACACATTTTGTTTTCATGTCATCTAGGAATCATGTCATCTTTAAATCCACAATCCGCATTTCGATTTTAGAATTATCTCGTATATAGCTGATGCATACTTTTATTGAATTCATAGTCATTTTCTCCAATAATGGTAGAATTATTAAAATTCAAAAAAGTTTCAAAATTTAAATATTTTTTTTTTCACAAACTGACAAAGTGTAAAAATTATAATGTCAATTATTTTTTCATTTTACACAATTTGTGTTCCAATATGTGATGATAATGGAAAGATGAAAAACAGCATACGTTAGTGGAATTATTAAACTGATGGTTATTATTATTACTGATAATGTCATAATAGGACCAAAAATTATGAGTCGAAAGTTCTTGATTTGAACCAATTTTTTACTTCCTGGTCGTTTAAGCTTGGATCTGTAATTAACTGAGTATAAAACACATTTTTATGAGCCGATTTATTAAAGATATTCATATATTCATAGAAAATGAGGTATGGAAACTGTTGATGCTATCGTAATGCGATGGCATGACTGACTGCGAAATTTTCTGTGCAGTCTATTCAGCGAGGAGTACATTATATAAGAATAGAATAGGCATATTATTTAATATGTGTGATTACTTTTGATGCTATAAGTCCGCATCCACGCTGAATTTTAGAATTTTATCTACATGTTAAGAAATTTTGAGGTATGTTCACTATTGATGATATAACTCTTCATCCACGCGGAATTTTAAAGTTTATCTAGCCTATGTTACTTCAGGGCATGTATAAATCTCATTAATATCTGTTCAGCGATTTTTGCCTCTATCGGTAACATACAAACAATTTTTTTCTATTTTATATATATGTATATAGTTTTTTTAAAGGCAAAGACAATCCAATTAATTGAAATATAGAAATAGAAAATTAACATATTTTGAGAATTGTCCATAATTGACAGTTACATAAAGATATACGCTGCCCATTTTCGCCAAAATATGTCCAAAAAGAACTACGAACCATAAAGGTTCGATATAAAATGTGTGGAAATGCTAATGTCTTTCAAAATATATTTTGCAACATTTTCGCGAATTTTTCTCAAAAACTTCTTTCATTAAAACTGTTCCACTTCAATTACAGACTACTAATAGAAACATTAAGTCAAATCGGTCCAGCCGTTTCTTTAAAATAATTTTTGCAAGATTTTCGCGGAATTTTCTCAAAATTTTCTTTCATAAAAACCTTCCCACTGTAATTACCGACAACTGAAAGAAATTTTGAGTCAAATCGGTCCAGCCGTTCTCAATTGATGCGTTAGTATACATTTTTGTTGCTCCATTTTTATATATATAGATTATACCCTCAGCCTTATGGCTAATTAGTGTGTATACACTTTCACACGCTGAAAATGTGCCTCATCGAAATATTGGTTCTGGACCCCATGTTTCTTTGGACCAAGTTCGTTTCAGAAAAATTTGATTTCATCCCATCTTATTATGTCTTCCACACTTAGTTCAAGTCCGAATTTGAGGAATATTGGTCCATGCCTTCTGGTACCTCCCACACAGGGGCTACGGTTAAGCCTAAATGCGGGCTATAGTTTACATATAGTTCATTATCGAACCGTACTTTCTAGTTTTTTATCTCGATATCCTTCGTAGGTGAAATGATTACAACAGAGTGTAGAACCAAACCCAAAACGCGGGAAAATCAGATAATTATATTAATATAAAAATGGGGTTATATGGGGACTACGCCTAAATGGGGTTGACTATTAATAATTTTTGGTAGGGAGATTTGTTTCCACATACGGCTACAAATTTCAGTGATTTCGGTTGAAAAACGCGCTCAAGACCCTTCAAATGCCAAAATTTGGGGATACCTTTATATGGGGGTACCAGAAAAAATGGACTTATATTTATAATTTTTAGTGGAGATATTTGGTACCCAAAAAGAACCCAATATACAAATTTCAGAGAATTCAGTTGAAAAACGCGCTCAAGAACCCCAAAATACCAAAATTTGGGGGTACCCTTATATGGGAGCTAGCAGAAAAAATGGACTTATATTTATAATTTTTAGTGGAGATATTTGGTACCCAATAAGAACCCAATGTACCAAATTTCAGCGAATTCAGTTGAAAAACGCGCTCAAGAACCCCAAAATACCGAAAATTGGGGGTACCCTTATATGGGGGGCTACCAGAAAAAATGGACCTATATTCATAATTTTTTGTGGAGTGATTTGGAACCTATTAAAAATTTAAAGTACTAAATTATAGCCAATTCGGTGGAAAAATACGACCAAAACCCCCAAAATACTGAAAATTAGGAGGTATCGTTATATGGGGGCTACCAGAAAAAGTGGACCAATACTTATAATTTTTTGTGGAGACATTTAGTACCCAATAAGAACCCAATGTACCAAATTTCAGCGAATTCGGTTGAAAAACGCTTAAGAACCCCAAAATACCGAAAATTGTGGGGTACCCTTACATGGGAGCTATGACTAAACGTGGACCGATATATCCCATCTTCGAACTTGACCTGCCTGCAGACAAAAGACAACCCTATGCAAAATTTCAGCACCCTATCTTAATTCCTTCGGAAGATAGCGTGATTACAACAGACGGACAGACGGATGGACGCACAGACGGACGGACATGGCTAGTTCGCCTTAGAATTTTACCCTGATCAAGAATATATATACTTTATAGGGTCGGAAATGAATATTTCGGTGAGTTACAAACGGAATGACAAAATTAATATACCCTCCATACTATGGTGGAGGACACTGAAACCGTCACACGCTGCCTGAATGTTGCTCTGCGGTATTTTGGCCTATTCCTGGCGAAGTGCTTGTTTGAGGTGATCGACACATTGGTATTTTTTAGTGTCAACCTTGTTTTCCAAAATACTCTAGACACATTAGTCCAACGGTATCCGGAGATTTTGGTGGCCATTGTGAGTTGGAAATGGAGCGAGGAACCTCATATTATGTAACCATTTGCGTGCCCAAGGCTTCAATGCACACTCCAGAATATTTTCGCGATAATATTCGGCCAGAATAATGCCACGGTCGATTAATACGAGCGGAGAACGACCATCGGCTGTTATGGCGGCCCACACCATCCGAAGGGGCACATTTTCAGCTGACCTCTTTGGCAAGTAAATACGATCATTTAGTTTGTTTATAAACTGCTGGACAATTAATGTTTTCTCATCGGAGAAAACCAAATTCGTCAGTTCACCACTTTCGGCCAAGCATAGCAATTTCGATGAATGATTTAGTTTTATGTATTTTCAAAATCCATCTGGTACAAGAATTGAAATCGAATCGTAACGCAATATTTTTGAGTATTGGGTTCTTGGTTGAACGAACATACAACTTTTTATCGAAAAAATTTATTCAGCGAGGAAGCTAATTTTTGGTTCAATGGGTACGTAAATAAGCAGAAGTGTCAATTTTGGAGTGAAGATAAGCCAGAAGGATTGCCAACGCAACCGATGCATCCATGGAAACTAAGAAATTGCTGTGGTTTATGGGCTGGGGCGTTATTGGACCGCACTTCTTCAAATATGCGGCAAATCGGAACGTAACGATGAATGGTGATAACTAACTTGACTTGCATGGCATGTAGATTCAACAAGACGGTGCCAAATTCCACACAGCTTGTGCTACTATTGCCTTTTTCAAGGCGAGTTCGGTAAATTGTTTATTTCACGTTGAGGACAGATCACTTGACGCATTGGAAGACAACATTGAAGTATTTTTTCTGAAAGTCGGAAATAGTATGCCAAAAGTGGACAATTGGACAATGGACCGACGATTCCCATCTTGGCTTTTGATCTAGAATTGATAAAATATATTAAGATGTGGAAAGTTTTGATGAAATTGGACATTCCGTTAGCTTCATATAGGTGGTTAAGGGGAAGAGTGGCTCGATATTTTCCATTTTCGAAATTGAATAAAATATACGAAATTTATTTTGGAAATTAAATCAAATAGAGCATTTCATTCGTTTGATATTGGATAAACAAACTGTTGACTTTATGTAAAGGTGGTACCACAAGGAATAATGTGGACAATTTGAATCGTACATCATTTTCGCAAAATGTTAATTCTTAGTGTGGGCGGTACAAGCATGAGTGGACCAATTTTTCTTCTAATACGATTTAGAGTTGTTAACAATTGTACAATTTGTCTAAGTTCAATCATATTTGACATTCCAATCGGATGGAATTAATATATTGAAATAAGAAATTGTCAATATATTGATCCTTTGTGAGGAAGGTACCAGAAGAGGTGGACCGATGGGTCCTATCTTCCAACATTATACAGGCTTGGTTAAAATATTAGGTTGTGGATATTCCTTTCGCATGATATCTTTTACAAAATTAATTTTCAGCTACCATTAATTTGACCGGTTGTGGCAGCTACCAGAAAGAGTGGTTTAAGATTCCGAACTTGATTTTAGTTTGGAAAAACTATTACGATGTGCAAAGTTAGGATGAAATCTGCTAACTCTTCGACTGTTATCGTGCGATCCAGCTAGACAGACGGACATTTTTTCACGAGGCACATTTGGGCCGTACAGAGTGTATATAGGAGAGACTGGGTCAGCTTCGGCACATTTTGTTTAGAGCTCTCTATATATCAGTACTTATTCCACAGATAAAAAAGTGACTGGTTATTGTCTTCTGATACTTAAATTTAAAAACTAGTACCAAAAACATATGATTAATTAGTATTACTCAAAAATTTTTACAATTTTGTCAAAAAAGACAAATTCGCCGAAGATTCGGCATTTTATGGGGCACATTCGCCACCAATAGGTATAATCTAGTAATTATTACAGCTATTAGTCGGATCATATAAAGGTTATATTTTGTTTTAATATGTGACTCAATGTTTGACATTTAAGACTATATTTTCTAGCGGCAGACGTTGACGTCTCAAGGCCGCAAACTATCAGAAATAGTTTTTTACCATCGCATTTTCGTCGCACGTTTTCTCTTACATATGTAATTTCGAACTATATTAAAGGATTAATTTTAAGGACAAACCCAAAAACATTTAAAGGAAATAACTTCGCAACATTCTGTATATGACCGAATGTACCCCACTTTAAAATGGCGAATCTACCCCAAATGTACTTTCTATAGTTTTTTTTATTTTTTTCTATCAAGACTGGGGGTATAAAGTAGTAACGGAAAATCCTTGTGATGTGCTACATGACCCTTCGATAATTCCTATGAAAATTTACGAGACATTATATGTACTTTAAACATCCAAGACAAAGATGCCTATAAAAATTCCTCGCTTAGGAAATTTTTTTGTAAAATTCCCTCCTAGAAATATTTTATTTTTAAATCTGCGCCTAAGACTTTTCAAAATGTCTAAAAATGATAATTTATTATATTTACACTTAAGAGACTCTAAAAGTTCCCTTAACAAATCCAAGCAAATTACCTCAGAGGAAATTTTTGTCAAAAGTCAAGTATAGAAACATTTGATTTAAATGCAAATATTTCTTTAAGAAATTTTTTCAAAATCCACGAACATAGGCTAATATGCAATATATTCTTGAAAAAAAAAACTAATCCACGTCGAGGAAAATTTATTTTAAAATACTGGAGGTATTTATAGGAGATCCTATATGGCTTTTGTAAATTTTCTTTAACATACTTAGCGCCACCGTATTTTTGAAAGAACACCAAACATGACAAAATCACGCCTAGAAAACAACCGTTATTACAGTGAATTTCTATAATTTGTTTTATTTTATTGTTGCATAATGTTCTATACACTCTTAGCTATGTTCCAAATAAAATTTTATTTGAAAATATTTGTTTATTAATAAAATGTTTAAGTTAAAAAAAAACTTACCTAAGACTATTTTTCAAAATTTTGGTCTACGAAAAATCCACTCCTATATGCCGTTTTTCTCTTGACCACAATATTCAAGAGAAAAACAGCACACTAACTAATCATCCACTTATATCTCTCAAAATTTGAAATAACAATCTTTGGAGGAATTATATTTTGTATTTTATGTTTGAAAACATTAAAAAAATACTTTTTTCATATTTTCAGATTTCCAAATAAATGGAAGCACCTTTATGGGTGGTAAGTACCCCATATAATTTAATACGATCAGCCATATTAATTATAACATCCAACTGACACTAAATCAAATGCTTTTGGACATAAGAAATTAATTATACCCTACACAATTATGTTGTCAGGGTATTATAGCTTTGTGCCGCCCCTAAATTTTCTAACGCCGCGAAATATTGGCCCAAGACCCACCTCTAAGTAAGTAGCAGAGTCGATCTAGACATGTGTGTCCGTCCGTAAACACGATAAAGGCCACAGTTATGGACCAATCTTCACGAAATTTTGGATGTAGGATGGGTTCTGGCCAATGATTATTTAGGGGGTGAAATGGACTAGAAACTTTATTTTTGTCTGATGGTCCAAATATCGCAACTTTTTACATGGAGAAGGGGACCGGGCCAAGGAATGCCTTTATCAAGCATGCCTGTCTTGATAAATATCGACCAATATTTGGCGGGTCAAATGGACCCTTACTTTTGTGTGAAAAATGACAAATTTTTATTTTATAGCGAGACGTTGATAGTATATCCAAGAAGAGTTGTTGTCCTTTAAATTGATACCAATTATATTGTCGTATGTATTCGGATGTGAGAGTTAAACATAAATATTTATACCCTTCACCACACTGTGGTACAGGGTATTATGTCTTTAGTACAAGGTATTATGTCTTTGGCAAAAGCAAACGAGAAATACACATGGTTCCTTTTGAGAATATGCATAGAATCACTTTCTGAGTCGATTTATGCATGTCCGTCCGTCCATCCGCCTGTAGATGTTAAATTGTAAACAAAGTACAGGTCGGATTTATGATCCGATTTGGATGAAATTTGGCAAAATCGGGTAAAATGAAATTAGGAAAAATCGGTTCAGATTTAGATATAGCTCCAATATATATTTTCGTCCGATTTAAGGTAAATGGGGCACCAAAGTCCCTATATATCTTTCGATTTGCACGAAATTTGGCATAGAGTACTGAATTAGGTGCATAATGATGTGTGCCAAGTTTCTAGAAAATCGGTTCCGATTTAGATATAGCTCCCATATATAGCTTCGTGCGATTTAAGGTAAGTGGTACACCAAAGTCCCTATATACCTTTCGATTTGCATGAAATTTGGCACAGCGTACTAAATTAAGTCTAGAATGATGTGTGCTAAGTTTCGTGAAAATCGGTCCAGATTTAGATATAGCTCCCATATATATTTTCGTCCGATTTAAGGTAAATGGGACGCCAAAGCCCCTATATATCTTTCGATTTGCACGAATTTTGGCATAAAGTACTGAATTGGTACAAGAATGACTTGTGCCAAGTTTCGAGACAATCAGGTCAGATTTATATAGCTCCAATATATATTTTCGTCCGATTTAAGGTAAATGGGTCTCCAAAGTCCCTATATATCTTTCGATTTGCATGAAATTTGGCACAGCGTACTAAATTAAGTCTAGAATGATGTGTGCTATGTTTCGTGAAAATCGGTCCAGATTTAGATATAGCTCCCATATATATTTTCGTCCGATTTAAGGTAAATGGGGCACCAAAGTCCCTATATATCTTTCGATTTGCACGAAATTTGGCATAAAGTACTGAATTTGGTCAAGAATGCCAAGTGCCAAGTTTCTATTAAATCGGTTCCGATTTAAATATAGCTCCCATATATAGGTTCGTCCGATTTAAGGTAAATTGTACACCAAAGTACCTATATATCATTCGATTTGCATGAAATTTGGCACAGCGTACTAAATTAAGTCTAGAATGATGTGTGCTAAGTTTCGTGAAAATCGGTCCAGATTTAGATATAGCTCCCATATATATTTTCGTCCGATTTAAGGTAAATGGGGCACCAAAGTCCCTATATATCTTTCGATTTGCACGAAATTTGGCATAAAGTACTGAATTTGGTCAAGAATGACTTGTGCCAAGTTTCGAGAAAATCGGGTCACATTTATATATAGCTCCAATATATATTTTCGTCCGATTTTAGGTAAATGGGTCTCCAAAGTCCCTATATATCTTTCGATTTGGGCGAAATTTGGCATAATTAGATATAGTGTCAAGTTTTCTTGAAATTGGTTCAGGTTTACATGTAGCTCCTATATATATTTTCGTCCGATTTTAAGTAAATGGTGTACTAAAGAAATTAATATAAATTAATTTTGGGCAAGTTTCCTTGAAATCGGTTCAGATTTAGATATAGTATAGCTTCCACATATATAATTTGGACATATTCATATTTATTGTACACCAAATAATCAATGGGTGCTTGATTGATATTACATTTTAAATGTGCTTAAAGTTATCTTAAAGTCTGTTTACAAAGTATGGAATAGATTGCAGAATGGCATGTGTAAGGATTGATGTTAGTCGGTTTACTTATAGATAAAGATCGCATTTTTACGTTCGTTCAAATTTCATGTCAATGTTCCTTCGAAAAGATACATATGTGGTATATCCCCAAAGTGGTGAAGGGTATCATATAGTTGGCCCAGTCCGACTTTACTTCTTTCCTTACTGGTTATACTTGCTTACGTATTCATATATTATTTAATAACCCTTAGTCCCAATAGAGGGCGGAAATATAACGCTGATCGCTTTGAAATTTTCCATGAGAATCCAGGTATGGGATGAAGTGGACCGAAATCTTAATTTTTTGTGTTTTTTTTTCGAGCCGATCTATAGGCCACAATTGAAAGCCGAACATCACAACACAACCCATGGTAAAATGAACCTGGATAAGTAATTAGAAGAGCTGCACTGAATATTGGTAATATTTATTGGCCTCTAGTCGTTCAAGATGGTGCAAATATCGTATCACAAGCTGAGAATATAGTATCACAGAAAGTTAGCTTTTCGTGGAAGTTGTGTAGGGTATCATATGGTCGGCTTCGTCCGACTATACTGCTCCGCTCACTGGTTATTTTATTAACTATTTATATATCTCCAAAAATTAAATGTTATACCCAAAAAAACAAACTTACTTATTTTCTTTATTTTTACCGCTTAACCTTTACTAATTACGGTAAATTCGCCCCCCCAACATCTGATAAATTTATTTTCTGACGTAAATTGAACCAACACAGCCTAAAATATTTATTAAGTTTCAAACTTTTATTTTCGTTTATTCAATATTTTGTAAACAATAGCTAAACTTGGCAAACCTTTAGAGAAATCTACATTTCATAATCTAAGCTCTGGGGAAATTTACAAATACTGTTTCTATATTTACTGTCATAATTTAATATTCCAATGTACGCATACATGTCTTACAAACACAGAAATGATTTCCCTTTCATATGGACATATGTTTTTTTTTTCTTCTTCTTTCAATAGTAATATAATTTATGTTTATGAGTTACTGGACTAAAATTCATTTTCCTATTGACATTTAATCAAATATTTTGATTTATGAAACTTTTGGCGATAATGTAATAAAGAAATATAAACAGATGTATATCTTTTTGTTTGAATTATTATATGTTTATTTGTGTGTTTGTTATAATAAGTCTCTCATGGGCTTTGTGAATGTTAATATTTTGAAATAAATTTATTAGAATATATTTTAACAATATTGTCAGTCAGAATATGAAATCATAATATTTTCTTCATCTTATCAATGTCTAGTTCAATTAAGATTTCCAAAAATGTCAATATATCAGATAATTAGATTTTTATTGAATTTGACTAGATGTAGATCATAAGTACTAGGTATTGATTTTAAATAACAAATATCAGACTAGCATTGAAAGTGATTGAAATTTCCATTAAAGATATTTGTAGTTTGAATTATGATATTGACATAGAACTTGTATGAAAATGAATTAATTTGTCCAAAGTGTGAATATTATTAATAAATTAAATAATGTTTCTTTGTATATGTAATTAAATTATGTGTAATAGGAATGAGTAATTATGTGTGGATAGGAATGAGTATGTTGATTGATAGCACAGCTCATTTACTTGGCCCAAGATTGAAACCTCTTACTATTAATGAAAATCGGTTCAGATTTAGATATATCTGCCGCAAATTGTAAACCAAATGTAATCAAATAAACCCAAAAATAGCCTGTGTTTGTTCTATTTGCGTAAAAGATTCAGATTTAGATATATCTGCCGCAAATTGTAAACCAAATGTAATCAAATAAACCCAAAAATAGCCTGTGTTTGTTCTATTTGCGTAAAAAAAAATCTCCAAAATACCGAACATTTGGGGGTATTGTTATATGGGGGTTATTTTCAATACCAAACATGTTGGGATATGAACTTCAACTCCACATGCCGAAAATAGAAACTATTTTAACACATTAACCTAAATTGAAATTTTTCTGGAAGTTCTGGTCAATGAAGACCCCTATTGTTTTTGGAAAAGATCGGTTAATATTTAGGGGATGAAATGGACCAAATACTAAATTTTTGTCGATTTTTCTGGTCGCTCCAGAGGCCGCAATTATGGCCCAAACTCCGCGAATTTTTGCATGGAGAAGGAGATCGGGCCAGAGAATAAGCATGCATGTTTTGATAAAGATCGGTCAATATTTAGCGGGTCAAATGGACCCTGACTTTTGTGTGAAAAATGACAAAATTTGTATTCTATGGCATATATATTTACTCCTGGAGGATGTTGACCCCAGGAGTTGATAGCATATCCAAGAGGAGTGGTTGGCCTTTAAATTGATACCAAATATAGTGATGTATCTACTCAGATGTGGGAGTTACAGTCAAATATTTACAGGTGCTTACGTATTCAGATATTATTTTGTAACCCATTACCACATTAGAGGGAGAAATATCGCGCTGATGGTTTTGAAGTTTTTCATGAAGTTCCAGTTATAGTCAAGAACAACGCCTACAATTTTTGGTGATGATCAGGATAAAATTTTGGGATGAAATGGACGGAAAACATAATTTTTTGTGTGTTTTCGAGTAGAGTATAATCCGAAAATCACAACACAACCCACCGTGAAGGTAATCTGGACAAGTAATTAGAAGGACTGTACTGAATATTCGAAAAAAGTAAGAAAGAGGTGTTGTTGACCTCTAATCGGACAAGAGGGGGCAAATATCACGAAATACTACTCAGACTCGGAATAAACATCCTCAGAAAGTTAGAGTTCGTGGTAGTTGTGTAGGGTATCGTATGGTCGGCCCCGTCCGACTATACTGCTCCGCTCACTGGTTTAAACAAGATTTTTTCAAAGGCCATATAAGGCGTGGATTTTTTAAACAAGATTTTTTCAAAGGCCATATAAGGCGTGGATTTTTTAAACAAGATTTTTTCAAAGGCCATATAAGGCGTGGATTTTTTAAACAAGATTTTTTCAAAGGCCATATAAGGCGTGGATTTTTTAAACAAGATTTTTTCAAAGGCCATCTAAGGCGTGGATTTTTTAAACAAGATTTTTTCAAAGGCCATCTAAGGCGTGGATTTTTTAAAGAAGATTTTTTCAAAGGCCATCTAAGGCGTGGAATTTTTAAAGAAGATTTTTTCAAAGGTCATATAAGGCGTGGATTTTTTAAAGAAGATTTCTTCAAAGGCCATCTAAGGCGTGGAGTTTTTAAAGAAGATTTCTTCATAGGTCATATAAGGCGTGGATTTTTTAAACAAGATTTTTTCAAAGGCCATCTAAGGCGTGGATTTTTTCAAAGGCCATATAAGGCCATCAACCATTTCCATCATTAATTTCAAATTTATTATTAATGATGTTTTCCTCCCACCAGATCCGTTCCTGATCTATATACTGAAAAATTAGCACAACAATCAGTACTAAGCCCCGAGGAAGCTGCTGGCATTCGTAAACAATACATGGACTATCTCAACGAAGAATTGTTGTTGGTGCCAAATTACAAACCGACAACTATTTCCAAAAACAATGGAAACACATTACCACAGCATCTAATGATTTGATAACCTATTGGGACACCAAAAACACTATGGTCTACTCAATTATATTGGACAACAAAGTGTGGCATACATGCAAAATTTGTGAAGAGTGACACTTCTAGTGAACAATGAATTGACATAACAAATTAGGAACAAAAGTTACTAATAACAGCAACAACAACAACGGCAACAAAAAGAGTATTAATTAATGCCAATGATTAATGGATATTTAAAAATTTTTCATTATTTTCTGCAGGACTATGTTTGTAAGATGAAATTAAAATATTATGTTTTCATGGATTTTAATGGCTTATATACTTAAAGGATTATAAGTGGGATAAAAAGATTTTTAAAGGATCAACGGGTCTATAGGCTTGTATATTTAAAAAGGAATTTTTGAAGAATCTACTATATAAGTTGATGTTTTTATGGGCTGGCGTATATAAACAGTTTTTAAGACTGTCGTGCTATAAGCTTGGTTTTTGGGAAAAAATGCATCAAGGACAATGAATGTAATAAACGATGGCAGATTTTTAAAATGGACTTAGCAAAAACTATCGGAGCTATAGGCGTGGATTTTTAATATGGGATGGCAATTGATCAGCTATCCATGTTATATGCGTGGATTTTTTAAAAAAAATATACGCCTACAGCCAGAGCTATAGGCGTAGATTTTTTTTCAAGAACTATCAGAGGTATACAGGCGTGGATTTATAATGCAGATGTTTTCAAGGAATATCAGTGTATCAGTGTAATAATTTTTTTTCAAGGATTATCTGTGTTATATAGGCTTGGATTTTAAAAGAAGACTTTTTCAAGGACTATCAAGGTTTTAGGCGTTGATTTTAAAAGAAGATTTTTTCAAGGACTATCAAGGATTCAGGCTTCGATTTTAAAAGACGATTTTTTCAAGGACTATCCAGGTTTTAGGCGTGGATTTTAAAAGAAGATTTTTTAAGGACTATCCAGTTTTTAGGCGTGGCTTTTAAAAGAAGATTTGTCCAAGAACTATCCAGGTTTTAGGCGTGGATTTTAAAAGAAGATTTTTTAAAGACTATCAATGTTGCAGGCGTTGACTTTAAAAATAGAATTTTTTCAAGAACTATCAAGGTTTTAGGCGTGAATTTTAAAATAATTTTTTTCAAGGACTATCCAGGTTTTAGGCTTAGGTTTTAAAAGAAGATTTTTCCAATGACTATCCAGGTTTTAGGCGTTGATTAAAAAAAATATTTTTTCAAGGAATATCAATGTTTTAGTAAAGGTTTAGGAAATTCGTAAAGAATACTTTATTACTATTGGAGTTATGGGCATGGTTATTAAATAACCTTAGCTTAAGGATTGATTTAATAGATTGAAAGATTCTGTCAGGAACTGGTTTGAAAGATTTTTCCATGGGATATGTAGTAAGTTTTTTTTAAGTCATAAGCGAGGATTTTTCTAGAACAAGTTTAATGGATTTTTTAAGTTATGAGCGTAGGCTTTTACGAAGATATTTTTTTTAAATATTAGATTGAAATATTTTTGAGCTTTAAGCCTGATTTTTAAGAAGATTGGACTGTTTTTAAAGTTAGAGTTCTTAAAAGAAGATTTTTTCAATGTCTATATTAGAAGACAATCGAGAAATGTTGAATATATAATTTTGTGATTTTTTAAGAAGATTTGATTAAGGACTAGCTTAAAGGACACGCGTGGAACATCCAAGATATAATATTTTTGGGAATGGTTTTAGAAAAAATGTAGTTTTTTTTCTGATATTTTAAAATGGATTATTACGATTATGTTTAACGGAAAAGCATAATCCTTATTTTTTGCAGGGCTATTAGAGTATTAGGCATGCATTTTCCTTTCATCAGCTTTATTTCTGTAGGGGTTATCTACACTTTGATACGATGACAAGTTTATCGATTTTATACCGAATTAATTTCTGACTACGAGAAGTATAGTTAAGTATGTCCGTTTTCCAGTCTATCTATGTAGTGTGCACTTTAACTCTCGAAGGGAATGGCCCATCTAAACTTCGTAATATTTCTTAAAAACTTAAATCAAAGGTCCACCATTTTGTTAATTTTAGAGCGAAGTCAATAATCCTAGTTCATACGAGAGCTAGACATGTACTCTTTCTAAGACCGTTGGGATTTCCGAATTCCGATGTTCCAGTGAGGAGTTATCATGCCCGCCATAAAAAATAAGGACTTTTCTTTAATACAAAAAAAAAAAAAAAACAGCAAAAAAAAAAAACAACAAAACAACAACAAAAATTTTTTGTAAATTATTTTTCTTCTCTTTTAAATCTTCAATTTTATGTGTGCAAAGTTACAAACCTTAACAAGCATTGGTATTCATTTACCAGCCCATTGAAAATCTTGAAAAGTTAAAATCGTGAATTGGGGGGGATGGGGGAGAAATGAATTTACAACGATGTATTATATTTAAACCAATTGTTTCAAAACCAAATATGTATATGCCAAATCTTAATCATGCCTAAAAATTAGGGCTAGGTATTAGAAGGTGTAAAGCGATAGCCCTAATTTTTACGTTGCGAATGGAATATATAGTTTTGTGCAGCCCCAAGAGTTTGTAACGGTGGGTCCTAGACCCACCTTTAAGTATACCGATCGTCATATCTCGACTAGCTGAGTCGATCTATACATGTGTGTCCGTCCGTCTGTCCAATATAATTTGTAAACACGATACAGGCCACAGTTATGGACCAATCTTCTCGAAATTTTGCATGTAGGATGGGTTCTGGCCAATATTTCGGGAATGAAATGGACAAAAGCTTTAGTTTTATCTGATTTTCTAATCGCTCTAGAGGCCGCAATTATGGCCCAAACATCGAATTTTTACATGGAGAAGGGAGTCGGGCCTGTTTGATAAAGATCGGTCAATATTTAGGGGTTCAAAAGGATCCTGACTTTTGTGTGACAATTAAAAAAAATTATTCTATAGCGCATTGATTTACTTCTGACCGATATAGACCCGAGAAGTTGATAGTATATCCAAGAGAAGTGGTTGACCTATTAAATGATATCAATTACATTGTATTTTGTACTCGGATGTGGGAGTTACACTCAAATATTGTTTAGTGACACATTACCAAACTAGAGGGCGCTCATCGATTTTGGACAAGTAATTAGAAGGGCTGTACTGAATATTTGTAATATTTGTTGACCTCATGAAGGTGCAAATTTCGCGAAATATTGCCCAAGCTCAGAATTTAGAGCCACAAAGAGTTATATTTTCATGGAAGTTGTGTAGGGTATCACATGGTCGGCCCCATCCGACTATACTGCTCCGCTCACTGGTTTTCATTAGGAACTTCATATAGCAAATTATAGACGATTAAAACCTTCAAAATCTTCGTAAAAAAAAACTTGGACCTATAAAGATAATTTTCTGAATATATGTATGTCAGTCTTCAAGAACAAAAATAGGAAAGTCAAAAAGGAGACCGAAATTAATAATTTTGTAGGAAGATTTGAAAACACGCGGGAACCTGAAAAATCAAACTTAAACTACCAAAAATGCCATGGTACCATGGTCCGTCCGTCTGTCCATTATAATTTGTATTTGTCCTAGACCCAACTTTAAGTATACCGATCGTCATATCTCTACTAGCTGAGTCGATCTAGACATGTGTGTCCGTCCGTCCGTCTGTCCATTATAATTTGTAAACACGATACAGGCCTCAGTTAAGGACCAATCTTTACGAAATTTTACAAGTAGGATGGGTTCGGTCAATGAAGACCCCTATTGTTTTTGGTAAAGATCGGTTAATATTTAGGGGATGAAATGGATTTTTGTCGGTTTTTCTGGTCGCTCCAGAGGCCGCAATTATTGCCCAAACATCTCGAATTTTTACATGGATAAGAGAATCGGGCCAAACAATAAGCGTGGCTGTTTTGATGAAGATCGGTCAATTTTTGTCGGTTTTTCTGGTCGCTCCAGAGGCCGCAATTATTGCCCAAACATCTCGAATTTTTACATGGATAAGAGAATCGGGCCAAACAATAAGCGTGGCTGTTTTGATGAAGATCGGTCAATCTTTAGAGGATCAAATAGAGCTTGACTTTTGTGTGAAATATGAAAAAAATGTATTCTATAGCGTATATATTTACTCCTGAAGGACATAGAACCGATAAGTTGATAGTATATCCAAGAGGAGTTGTTGGCATTTAAATTGATACCAATTATATTGCCGTATGTTCTCGGATAAGGGAGTTACACGTAAATATTTACATTCAGATATTATTTAGTAACCCATTACCACACTGGAGGGCGGAAATATAGCGCTGATAGCTTTGCCTATAGCCTATAATTTTCGGTGATGATCAGATAATAATTTTGGGATGAAGTGGACCGAAAACTTATTTTTTGTTTTTTCGAGTCGATCTATAGGCCACATTGAAAGCCGAACATCACAACACAAACCACGATGAAAGGAATCTGGAAAAGTAATTAGAAGTGCTGTACTGAATATTACTAATATTTGTTGACCTCTAGTCGGTCAAGAGGGTACAAAAATCGCTAAATAATGCCCAAGCTCAGAATATAGAACCACACAAGTTAGATTTTCGTGGAAGTTGTGTAGGGTATCATATGGTCGGCCCCGTCCGACTATAATGCTCCGCTCACTGTTTTTTTTTTAAATATATATACTTTATGGGGTCTCAGGGGAATATTTCGAGGTATTGGAAATGGAATGAAAAATGTAATCTACCATCCACCTTATGACGGAGGGTATGAAATGAAAAGGTATTCTCAAGGATGGCCAGAATTCCACGAAGTCTGTTCAGTGTTGGTCATAAGGAAAGGCAAAACTCTTCTCAAGGATGACCATATAGTCTTCTCAGAAAACATTCTTCATAGGTCAGACAATTGCACTGTGTAGCACTAAAATCACTAAAAAGCTCCGAAATTGTATGTTTTTATTCGACAGATGTGCCATTTTGAGTATGATATTGTTGTTTCTTCATTTGAATCAAAGCAAAATTTGTTGATTTTATTAAGGGGTGAAACATTGCTGAAGATTGAACATCGATATTTCAAGGAGTTCATGTGATAAGCTTACGTATTATTTGAAAATCCTTCCCAAATCACTAAAATTAAAACCGGATTTAAACTAAACCTTTGCTAATAATTCAAAACTCAGCTACGGGTTTTCTCCTACCATCATAATCTTTCAGTTTTTGGCTTCCCGATTTGGTTCAATATTTTCAAGTTGATAAATGGTTCACAGTGTTATGAAGGCCTTATTTACCGATCTTGGCCGCTACATCTTGGCCATAGGTGTATTATATTTAGGTAGATCCCTTTAAAGGAGCTAGATAGGTATTGATGAATAATTAAAAGCTTTTTTTATCAGAGCTCATATTCATTAACAAACCTAACACTGACGAACATGACCAATTAGATTTATATCCATTTATATGTATATACTCTCGAAAAATGTAAAATTACAATCTTGTCCTCTTAAAGATACAGCCAGAACCTTCAAAATAACTTAAGGGAACCCCACCCATTCTCGATTTTAATTTTTCAAGATTTTCAATGGGCTGGTAAATCAATACCAATGCTTGTTAAGGTTTGTAACATTGCACATATATATTTGAAGATGTAAAAGAGAAGAAAAATAATTTACAAAACATTTTTGTTATTGTTTTGTTGTTGTTTTTTGTAATTAAAGAAAAGTCCTTATTTTTGATGGCGGGCATGATAACTCCTCACTGGAACATCGGAATCCGAAAATTCCAACGGTGTTAGAAAGAGTACATGTCTGGCTCTCGTATGAAATAGGATTATTGACTTCGCTCTAAAATTAACAAAATGGCGGACCTTTGGAAAAATATTTGTGGAAAATTGCCGATTTTTGACCAAAAACCTAGTTAAAAAATAAGGAAGATCTTCACCGATTGGCTTTATCCTAGTTCATACGATAGCTATACACTCACAGAGAAACGTGTAAACATTTGGAATCGATTGGGTTATGAGTTTTTGAGTTATCGTGTCCGCCATCCGCAAAAGAGATAAACGCGTTTAAAGTTTGAGAAGCCCTTTAGCCGTCACTTGATGCTGACACAATAAATCGGCTATATATTCAAGAGTTCTTGAGATTTTCACTTGAAATTTTGTAGAGACATTCTTGAATTAGTGTAGAATCGAATTAAATAAAAAAAAAAAATTTGACCCCGAGAATGGGGGGGTCCCCTTAAAGTTAACTTAAAGTTCAAAGTTGTTTATCCCATGAGAACATAACTGCTGTGTGTGAAACACCCTCCAAGAACCTGAAATAGCAACTAACATGCACTTCGGTTATAAAATTTTGTCATGAGAGTTACTTCGATAGTTCGTCAGATATTTTTGTCCTTTTGAATATCAACTATCTAGAATTCATCTTAAAACCAGTGTGTGGGACAGTATAGTTGAACGGGGCCGATCATATAATACCCTACAGAACTACCACGGAAATCTAACTTAATGCGGTTCTATATTTTGAGCCTGTGTAATATTTCGCGATATTTGCCCACTCTTGATGCGATTCATGGTCAACAACTACAATTTCTAACCCTGGATTTTTTCCAAATCTTGTTTTCCCCAAGTGAATATTCACTCCCAAAAATGGAAATTTTCTCACTTTAGGTTTTTGTTCGTTTGACCCTCGGAGTATTGGCCGATCATAATCTAAACAGCCGTTCTAAGTATTTGTAAATACAAAATTTGTAATTTATCACACAAAAATCTGGGTCGATTTGACCCGCTAAATATTGGGAAGCAATTTTCATCAAAACAGTCATGCTTATTCTTTGGCAAGATTCCTCATATAAAACCATAAAAACAGACAAAAACCAGTAAGGAATGTTCGAAAGTCGGACGGGGCCGACGATATGATACTCTTTACAACTTTGGGAACATACAAGAGATGTTAATATCTAAAATATCCTGTAGATAGAACAGACATAGAATATTTTAAGGACTTTTGAGATGCAATCGGGCGAAGTTATATGTGCTATCTAGATTGATATTTGAATCAATAGAAGAAAATCCCATACACATACCATTTTGAAATCAATGAAAATTAGGATGTCAAATGGTCAAACTTGGATTCTTTGGTGTGCCACTTGTATGAAATCGAGTAAGGTTATTTATGGGGGCTATATATAAACACATGGACCTTATTGAGCAACAGTTGAATACAACATTTGTTTTTTGTTATCACTCTATATTCAATTTATATTCGTGTAAATTGAACCAACATATAACCTTCGGTGCACCATTTACATAAAATCGAACGAATACATATATAAGACATATATCAAAATCTGAACCGATTTCTACAAAACTTATCAGACATAATTGTTTCCTCAATTGCATTCGCTATGCAAAATTTTGCTCAATCTTACAAATTTTGGAGTTGGGTGTATAATTCCAAAAAATCAGAAGAAACTATATATAATGGAGATATATCTAGAACTGAACCGATTATAACAAAACTTCGTAGTCATAAGTCTGGACCTAATTCAGTACCCTGTGCAAAATGTTGTCCCAATTGGACAAATATTGGGAGTTTGGTGTATCATTCACAAAAATCGGACGAAACTATATATGGGAGTTATATCTAAATATGAACCGATTGCAACAAAACTTCGCATACATAAGTATAGACCTGATTCAGTGCGCTGTTCCCAATCGGAAAAATATTTGGAGTTTGGTGCACCATTTACCTAAAATCGGACAAATATTGGGAGTTTTGTGCATCATTCACAAAATCGCACGAAACTATATATGGGAGCTATATCTAAATCTAAAACGATTCCAACAAAACTGCGCATACATAAGTATGGGCCTGATTCAGTGCGCTGTGCAAAATTTTGTCCCAATCGGATAAATATTGGGAGTTTGGTACATCATTCACATAAAATCGGACGAAACTATATATAGGAGCTATATCTAAATCTGAGCCGATTCCAACAAACAAAACTAAATTGGGAGTTTGGTGCACCATTTACCTAAAATCGGACGAAACTATACATAAAAGAGCTATATGTAAATCTGAACCGATTCCAACAAAATTTCGCATACTTCAGTTGGGACCTAATTCAGTACTCTGTGCAATATTTGGTTCCAATCGGACAAAAATTGGGAGTTTGGCGCACCATTTACCTAAAATTGGACGAAACTATATATGGGAGCTATATCTAAATCTGAACCGATTTTCTCCAATTTCAATAGGGTTCGTCCCTGGGCCAAATAAGAGACATGTGCTAAATTTCATCCAAATCGGATCATAAATGCGGCCTGTACTTTGTTCACAAAAATACATGGACGGACAGACGGACATGCATAAATCGACTCAGAAAGTGATTCTATGCATATTCTCAAAGGGAACCATGTGTCTATCTCGTTTCCTTTATCATGTTACAAACATATGCACAAAGACATAATACCCTGTACCACAGTGTGGTAAAGGGTATAACAATAGGGGTATTCTTTGGCCAGCACCCGTCCTACATGGACAATTTCGTGACGATTCATCCATAACTGTGGTCTGCATAATGTTTACAAATTATAATGGACAGACGGATGGACGGCGGACGGACACACATGTCTAGATCGACTTAGCTGGTCGAGATATGATTATCGGTATAATTAAAGGTGGATCTAGGACCAATATTTCTCGGCGTTAGAAACTCTTGGGGCTGCACAAAGCTATAATACTCTAACAACATATTTGTGTAGGGTATAAATATTTACTGAAAATTTGCCTGTGTCCCTTTAAAGGTTGTTAATAACATGTACCATATTTTCCCTGTATAAACAGAATAAAAATTAGGTAATTTTTTTATTATGTTAAGAACCGATTATTGCCAAATGTAATTTATCCAAAAAAGTTACTATTTAGCCAACAAAATCATTCACAGATTTCTGAGAGTGAAACTATAGTTTCTAAAAGACTTAATTAACTCACATGAAACATCCCAGCTATCCTCTTCCAATAACCAACGCATTCAAATTCAAACTTCATTTCAAATGATTTTCTCAAAAACAAAAATGAAGCGCACACACCATCAACACTGAAAGTTGTTAGGTCTTGATTTGATTGTCAGGACACGGGCTCACGTTCCAACCCACTGCTATTTTTCTTTCTCAACAATTTTCTTCAAAGGAGGATGTGCGATGCGAAGAACAAAAACACTGAAACTTCATTTATATGCATCTCTCTTAGAATTGTCACAATTGTGAAATTTTTGTTTGAAAGTTTGTGTCAGTGTTTGTGTCAAAGGTGATAACATACAAACGCGTATGCACACACACACACACGCTTGAATACCTATCATTTTTGATTGTCTTCGTTGTTTTTGCCATTTTTGCCATCGACTTCTGTTGAAATCATTTCCATTGTAGAATTTGTATGCAGTTGATATTGCAAATGAAGAAGAAAACACTGCTAGTGTGAGTGTGTTTGTGATTGAGTGAGTGAATCCTCTGGACGAATATCCTTTTATTGTTGATCGTTTTATATCATCACTGGACGGTGATTGGTTCCGTGTACGTGTTTTTGAATGTGATATGTGAATGTGTGTATGACATGCTTTTTCAGGTTGTTCAATTAATTACAAATATTGTACGAGTTTTAAGAAGTTCTAAAGAATTGAAAAATTAAGACTAATATTGATTTTTTAGGGGAAATTATTATTATTTCATGAATATTATGCCAATTTTAAAAGGGGTTTCGTTTGGAAATCTTTGCAAACTGTCCATGAAACGAACAAAACAAATATAAGAGCTATATCTAAATCTGAAATAATTGGAACCAAAACCAAGAAGGAAGGAACAGATAAGTCCCATCTTCGGATTTGATAAAGGGTTATGTGCAAATTTTGTTATGTGCAAATTTTGATTTAAAGGACAACCCCATATATCCCCTATTCTGTTAATTTTTTTCCGATGTTTATAAGCCTAGTTCAACCAGATCCAAATATGCATTCTTTCAAATGACGTTGGAATTTTTGGAATTGAACGTTCCAGTGATCGGATCGGATCATTTTCTCAGATCGTATACTTTGTTCACATTATATGATAAACTTAATTTTAGTAGGAGTGAACCGATATTTACGGTTCACTTCTACTAGTACTTTCCCATATTCGAAGTTAATTAAGGATTGAAAGAAACATTTTGGTTTGCTCAGTTTGTATTAAAATCGGACATTCCATTAGCATGATATTGGATTGAACAAATTTTAAAATTTTCGCCTTTTTCTGGGGCAAGAACCACAAGAAGTGGACATATGAGTCCGATCTTCGGACTTAATCTATCCTTGGTAAAAGTTTTACGATTTGCAAAGTTTAGGCGAAATCGGAAATTGCAATTGCTTGATATTGGATTGACACAATCTTGACACTTTGTGGGTGAGGTTCTAAATGGAGTGCACCGATCCATTTTCAGACTTAACGGTGAAAATATTAAAATGGGCAAAGTTTCTATGAAATTTGATATTCCGTTCGCTTCATATGAGATTTAAAATTTTTTAAATGTTTAACTCTTTGTAGAGGGGGGTACTCGAAGGAGTGGACGGACATTTCCCATCTTCGAACTTGATATAAGTTCGGAAGAAATATAATGGGGTGGCAAATTTCAATGTTATCGGTTACTCTCTTCGAGTGTTATGGTGCAACGAACGGACATTTGTAAATCGTCTGAAACGGATATGATAAAAAAAATTGATATTTAACATATATTTCGATGAGACACATTATGGACCAATGTTTATATACCTTCATTAGACATAAGGCTAAAGAATTCCTGTTGCTTCCGCCTATGTTAAGATACTGTGAAAGTCTCAGATATGCCATGATCATACCGTGTATACAATCGACATCATGTATTCCATCTTTCCGAATGACATGAAGCGTTGACATACCCTTTTTCTGCTCCAGCTCCAATCTGGAGTTCCCTTTTTAGTGAAACCCAGTGGAAATATTGGGAAAATAAGGCACTCAGAATTGGAAGGGCGTCGTCACACAGTGATGTCTGATCCACTTCCCCGATACATTCCTTAGAAAGGCAACTAGGACTAAAGCTACAGACGCAATTAATCACCATCGCCCAATTCACAAATTTCGGACCGTAAGAGGTGTCTTCCTATGCAAGTACGTTCTATTCTGGCAAACCTGAGGTCCAGGCACAGAAATATTGCAAATACTTTTTGAGAACACAATGTTCCAAGAATTCTAAGCAGTTGTGCCTCTCACCACAAAAGCCCTGACGACACACTTCAATCAGTCAACTGTCGATTCTAACCAACACATCTTCTTTTCATAAACTTATGACATATGGTAATAACAAGTTCCATTGTAGCACAACAGAGATCCGGACATAATGATGTTATAAGTTCTTATCGAGAGCCGAATTCTAATTTGGCATCCTTCTGCCTTCAAAGTTTTCACGACACATATCATATATTTTCAATTGTCCATTCAAATCGATCTGTTACAACAACAAGTACCTTCAAAATCCCAAAAAGGGAAATATGGTCATATCTTGGCCATTTCAGGTCAGGAAGACTTTAAACTCTAATATTTTTAAATGAAACTATTTTGAAAATTGCTTCAATCTCTATGAACCTGCATAAAAAAACAGTAGCAAAGGGTTTGCTGTTATGCCAAACTTTAGTTAGTTTCCTTTTAATACCCTCCCCCATGAGGATGACAATCAAAATATTTAAAATTAATGGGCTCCTAGGAGAAAACTCATGTTATGATAGAACCGAAAAATACGTAAGAAAAATATGATTGAAATCCCCAAAATATCTAATATCTAATGTATGAAGCTATAATAAAATGGAAATCAATGAGAATACAAAATCCAAATTATACCTAATTCGGTTAAGGGGACCCCCCCATTCTCGGGGTCAAAATTTTTGTTGATATAATTCGAATCTACACTGATTAAAGAATGTCTCTACAAAATTTCAAGTGAAAATCTCAAGAACTCTTGAAGATATAGCCGATTTATTGTGTCAGCATCAAGTGACGGCTGAAGGGCTTCTCAAACTTTAAACGCGTTTTCTCTAAACATTTTTTTGCGAATGGCGGGCACGATAACTCAAAAACTAATAATCCAATCTGTTCCAAATTTTGCAACGTTTTTTCTGGGAGTGTATAGCTCTCGTATGAACTAGGATAAGGACAATCGGTGAAGATCTTCCTTATTTTTTAACTAGGTTTTTGGTAAAAAATCGGCGATTTTCCAAAAATATTCTTTCAAAGGTCCACCATTTTGTTAATTTTAGAGCGAAGTCAATAATCCTAGTTCATATGAGAGCCAGACATGTACTCTTTCTAACACCGTTGGATTCCGATGTTCCAGTGAGGAGTTATCATGCCCGCCATCAAAAATAAGGACTTTTCTTTAATTACAAAAAACAACAACAAAACAATAACAACATTTTTTTGTAAATTATTTTTCTTCTCTTTTAAATCTTCAATTATATATGTGCAAAGTTACAAACCATAACAAACTTTTGTATTCATATACCAGCCCATTGAAAATCTTGAAAAATTAAAATCGAGAATGGGGGGGGTTCCCTTAAAACAATTTGGGTCAATATTAATATTAGTTAGTGCGGAGATATAGTTACGTTATGGGAACCTAAAATACCAAATTAGAGCCAATTTGATTGAACAAATTTCAAAAATACTATATTGTTGGGCTTACCCTGAAACCAAAATACCCAATAACATCCAGTTCGGTTAGAAAATGTACCCAAAATCCACAAAATACCGAACATTGCGGGGTACCGTTATATGGGGGCTATCCTGAAACTTAAGTCGATATTAATAATTTTAGGTTGGGAGATGTGCTATACCATGAGAACCACAACACCAAATTACAGCCCATTCAGTTCCAGAACATGTCCAAAATCCCCAATATACCGAATATTGGGGGTAGCGCTACACCAAAACGTGGACCGATATATATCATTTGCAATATCAAACATCCAAAAAGTACTAGCAATGTCTGTGCAAAATTTCAGAGCTCTATACTAAATATTGCGATTTCTATCGTGATTTCAACATACGGACAGATACACGTAAATCAAAATAAAATTTTATTCTGATCAAGAATATCGTTAGCTAAAATGCAAAAAGGCGTAACTAACAAAAAAAATTGAAAATTGACTTTTTGAATGAATATTGTGAATGCCAATAAACTACATGTGTTGACAAAGTCAAAGTCAATTTCAATTTTCAATTTTTTTTAGTTACGCCTTTTTGCATTTTAGATAACGATATGTACATTGTGAGGTCACCTGCTTAATATTCACTCCACCTTAATATGGAGGGTATAATAAATAATAGTATATGTTATGGAGTCTCTGACGAATGTTTCGAGCTGTTACATACGGAATGGCAGAATTAGTATACGCTCCACCTTCTAGTGGATCTACATTCACCATTTTCTGCCAGAATATATTTTTTTCTTTGATAAACAAAAAATTCAATACTAATTCTAAGTATGGAATTTACAAAATATAATTCCGAAATAGTTTAAATCAATTTAGCATTTTAGGTTTAGTAACTTCATCATAACCCCCGAAAATTGTATTTCATAACATTTCCAAAAATGTGAACACGTTCTTGTCACCTAATTTGTTAGAATTGTTATTTGAAAAAAAAAAAAAAAACACCAATCCGACGAAATTATAACTTTTGTTCATAAATTTCCTTTGATGCTTTATTTTGTTCATCCAACTGCATATAGATTTATGAAAAGTGACATTACAAAATATTTAACAATTCCATGTTTTGTACCTACATATGTGTGTATGTATGCCAACACCGAACACCATCAAACGGAAAACGTATTTACACACACCTACACAGATTGCAAATTGCAAGCGATAGATAAAGTTTTTCATATTTGCGTAGCCATGCCCTATACAATAACACGAACGCACTCACACACACACTGCCTCACTTGCCCCTCTCAAATATTTTCCTCAATACATTGTTATTTGAGTTATACTTTATCGTCGGGTTATTGTTGTCTGTCTGCCTGCCTCAGAATTGCATTATAATTTTATAATACATCAATGTGATTCTATTTTGTAAAGTTTGGCACAGTGGACGCAGAGACAGTTTCCCGATAGTTTATTTTTGTCAGGTTCAGATATATTTCCCAAATATAATTCGTCCGATTTCTGTTCAAAATGCAATACAGGTTCACGTCTTTCTGATTTTAAATTTACCTCATGAAACCAAATTAAAAAAAAAAAAAACAGTGAGCGGAGCAGTATAGTCGGACGGGGAACATCATGGAACATTTCAAAGCGATCAGCGCTATATTTCCGCCTTCAAGTGTGGTAATAGTTTATTAAATAGTATCTTAATACGTAAGCACCTGTAAATATTTAAGTGTAACTCTCACATCCGAGAACATACGACAATATAATTGGCATCAATTTAAAGGTCAGCTATCAAAAGTATGCTATCAACTGCTCGGGTCTATGTCCCTTAGGAGTAAATATATACGCCAGACATGCTCATTCTTTGGCCCGATTCCCTTCTCCATGTACAATTTCACGATGTTCAGGCCATTATTGCGGCCTCTGGAGCAACCAGAAAAACCGCCAAAAATTTATTATTTGGTCCATTTCATCCCCTAAATATTAACCGATCTTTACCAAAATCTATAGGGGCAGATCTCATCCTACATGCAAAATTTCGTGAAGATTAGTCCATAACTGTGGTCTGCATCGTGTTTACAAATTATAATGGACGGACGGACGTACACACATGTCTAGATCGACTCAGCTAGTCGAGATATGACTATAAGTATACCGATAGTCATAAGGTGTGTCTAGGACCAATATTTCGTGGCGTTACAAACTCTTGGGGCTGCACAAAGCTATAATACCCTGATAACATAGTTGTGTAGGGTATACTTAAATGTTTTATTACCTTTTTATATTGTTTGGCTTGCGGTCAGAGGGAAATAAAAAAACAAATTTGTTCTTAATTTTACTGATTTTTAGTTACCCAATATTTCGATCACATTCTACGAACATCATCATCAGAGAACTGACTTTAAAAAGAAACGGAAAGCGGGTTTATATATGAGAAAATGGGTGGCGAAGAGGATGATAGATACCAAGCAACTGATTGGTTTTAACATGGCAGCCCAGCCCATGACATTAAAATTCTGCTAGGAATACTTTTGGCCCTACCGTCGGGAAATTCAGCCTCCATGAAGATATATCAGACAACGGCATGAGGTTGATTGAATTCGCTGCAGCAAAAACATGGTAGTTACCAGCACCAGATTCTATCAAGGCCACCTGGATTTCTCCCGATCGAGCAACGAGAAATCAAATCGATCTTGTTGTGATAGACGAAAGGCATTCGCCCAGTGTTTTCGACGTTCGATCGATCCGAGGAGCGAATATCGATTCAAATCACTACCTTGTAGCAGCCCAAGTTCGCACTTGTTTTGATGTAGAAGCAAAGGTGCGATCTAACACCACACGGAAACTCGACTTCGAAAAACTGCAAACACAACAGATAGCAGAAGCCTACGCCGCTTCTGCTTCACGAAAGAACTCCTTGTCCCGATAATAACAAAGAAGAACAATGACAAATTGCAGCAAAAGCAACACTTGGGTACCAAAGACCACCGTTAAGAAACCCGTGGTACGATCAGGAGTGTCGTAGTGATACTGATGTGATAAACGCAGTGTATAGGACAATACTGCAGAGAGCAGCAACACGAAATGTGATGGAGAGAAAAGAACAAAAGCAACGTGTGCGTGAGCAAATCGAGTTGTACAGGACTCAGAATGAAGTCCGGAAATTTTAACAACGAGTAAAACACCAAACCGAAGGCTTTAAGAGATGAAGAAGGAAACCTGGTGACAGATACAGATAGCGTGTTGAGGATCTGGTATCAAATTGTGACGGTGTAGAAGATACCCCGGAACCAATAAGAGATGACGGCAAAGAGTGTATGCCACCTAGCCAAGATGAGTTCAGAATAGCAATCAATCGGCTGAAGAACCATAAAGTTGCAGGTGCCGATTGATAACCAGCCGAACTATCCAAGATGCTGGTCAGAAGCATTCATCAACTGATTAGTGGACCACACCAATGCGGCTTCCGGTTTGGCAAATCCACCATTGACCAGATTTTCACTCTGCGCCAAATCCTGGAAAATACTCGCAAAAAACACATCGAAACATTCCATCTATTCGTCGACTATAAAGCCGCATTCGACATATCCTTGCCATGCATTCGACATTCCTGGAAAATTAACACGGCTATGCAGGATAAATTTAACTGGCACAAGTTCTGCAATTAAAGTCGGGAAGGACCTTTCGGAGCCCTTCAATACCGAACGAGGATTCAGACAAGGTGACAGTCTATCGTGTGATCTTATTAACATCCAGTTGGAAAAGGTCACTCTATACACTAAAACAACACATGTTACTCTCCTACGCCGATGACATCGATATAATGGGTCGAACATTGCGAGCGGTAACAGCCAACTTTGAACAAATTGAGAAGGAGTCTGTCAAAGTGGGTCTGGCAGTAAATGGCGAGAAGACCAAGCTCGGACCAACTGTGGAAGTTGAGAACTACAGCTTCGAGGTAGTCAAAAATTGTATATACCTTGATACCGCCATAAATAAAACTAATGACATCAGTTTTGAAATTCGGAGAAGGATAGCAATGACGAACAGATACTACTATGATCTAAGTAAGCAGTTTAGAAACAAGGCCACCTCCCGCCAGACCAAACTCACACTCTACAATACGCTCATATTACCCGTGCTGTTGTATGGATCTAAAGCATGGGTACTTGCGCAATCAGATGGGGCAGCTCTTAGAGTGTGTGAGAGAAAAATTCTCCGAAACATCTACGGACCGATCTGCGTCGACGCTGAATATCGGCGTCGAATGAACCTCGAGCTTTACAATCTATACGCGGAATTCGACATAGTCAGTCGTATCGAGCTGCAGCGACTACTGTGGTTAGGACATTTTGTGCGAATGAATGAGAATGCCCCAGCTCAAAAAGCATATAAAAGCGAGCCTATTGATGGTTCACGCAGAAGAAGAAGGCCAAAAATTAGATGGAGAGATCAATTAGAAGACAACATCTCCGAATAGGGTCTTTCAAATTGTAGGAGAGGCGCGAAAGACCGATACGCTTGGAAATCTTTTTTAAGCTCGTCTTATGGAACAAACGTTCTTTTACAAGTCAGCTAAGTAAGTAATATGAGAAAATATCGATTTAACCAATCATTCATGGTTGTGACACCACTGTCCTCCTGCTATTCCATGTAGAAATGTGCGAATAAATGATGATTAAGCGTCAACGGATATGATGAACACAAAACGCTACAAAGCAGAGATCCTCTTCATTGTGTGCATTTGTCCGTGTAAAATTCAAACATAGATATTCTGTTGTTGATCATTATCCAACAACAACGACGATGACGACTGTGTGTAGCTACTACCGTCCGCTTGTTAGGTATCGCATCAGCAAATCCGCATTGAATTGCATTCAATGGGAGTGTTCATGTACATGTGAGTGTGTGGTAGCACCAGCAGGAGCAGCAGCCATACAATAAAGGCTTAAATTGTGATAATTTTAATTAAATTTACGCATAATTAAAATGAATTCATAAAGAAAAACGAGATTTTGAATTATGGGCATAATTAACAGCAACAAAAAATGCATGATGTGGAATAAATTTGGAAACAAGGATTCTCCACAGATGAACTTTCATGTTCTTTTTGGTAAAATTGTAATTTATCTGTCATTTAATTTGACTGTCATCAAAAAGTGACTTTTGATGAACTCAGTAAGACATTTAAGCTTAATTCCTGGTATCAAGTTGATGATGGTGAAACAAAATTCTTGTCGAAAAAATTGATTTATTCAATTCGATTTCTTTTTTTGTCATCACTATGGAAATTTTTCTTTTGGCCTTATGACCAGTATTTTTTTGTTCTTTTATTTTCCATTTTGACACCAACCGCACACACACACAAAGTGAAAATAAATCTTTTGGCGATTTTAGAAAAAGAAAGAAAAAATTAATTTGCTCCACCAATATAACGAACGAATCAAAAGAAAAAATCTTGTAAAAAATTGCTTTTCTATGATAATTTTGCCAAAAGCGTTCATGAAATTAATAGCTTAAGAACTAGTAATCGGTTTTTCCTTTTCGTCGTCGTTTTGTACACATTTCTTTTTTCTCGTCATTCGTTTTTGGATGCCCGAGAAGAATACAAATCTACTCAAAGATTGATGATTGCTGCAATACACTACTTCTACCTCAGAGTTGGAAACCGCAAATTGTTGTGTAGGAAGAAAAAAAAAGCAATTTAGTGAAGTGCACACTAATACACAGGCACACACTCTCACACACATCCATTCATCACGCATACATTCATAGAAACATTTCAAACATATAAGTTAGTTATGTGCAGAGAATGGAGGGTTATTAGAAATGTATTTGCGGATTTTTAAAAGGGAAAGCTGCCCTATCCCTGTGGGCTTCAATGTCTGACGCAACTACAAGAGAGAATTTTAAAGCACAGCACAGTTACAGGCGTGGATTTTTAAAGAAAATTTCTTCAAGGACCAGCACAACAATAGGCGTGAATTTTTAAAGAAAATTTCTTCAAGGACCAGCACAACAATAGGCGTGGATTTTTAAAGAAAATTTCTTCTAGGAACAGCATAACAATAGGCGTGAATTTTTAAAGAAAATTTCTTCAAGGACCAGCACAACAATAGGCGTGGATTTTTAAAGAAAATTTCTTCAAGGACCAGCACAAAAATAGGCGTGGATTTTTAAAGAAAATTTCTTCAAGGACCAGCACAAAAATAGGCGTGGATTTTTAAAGAAAATTTCTTCAAGGACCAGCACAAAAATAGGCGTGGATTTTTAAAGAAAATTTCTTCAAGGACCAGCACAAAAATAGGCGTGGATTTTTAAAGAAAATTTCTTCAAGGACCAGCACAAAAATAGGCGTGGATTTTTAAAGAAAATTTCTTCAAGGACCAGCACAAGGCGTGGATTTTTTAAAGAAATTTTCTTAGGCGTGGATTTTTAAAGAAAATTTCTTCAAGGACCAGCACAAAAATAGGCGTGGATTTTTAAAGAAATTTTCTTCAAGGACCAGCACAAAAATAGGCGTGGATTTTTAAAGAAATTTTCTTCAAGGACCAGCACAAAAATAGGCGTGGATTTTTAAAGAAATTTTCTTCAAGGACCAGCACAAAAATAGGCGTGGATTTTTAAAGAAATTTTCTTCAAGGACCAGCACAAAAATAGGCGTGGATTTTTAAAGAATATTTCTTCAAGGACCAGCACAAAAATAGGCGTGGATTTTTTAAAGAAATTTTTTCAAGGACCAGCACAAAAATAGGCGTGGATTTTTAAAAGAAATTTCTTCAAGGACCAGCACAAAAATAGGCGTGGATTTTTAAAGAAATTTTCTTCAAGGACCAGCACAAAAATAGGCGTGGATTTTTAAAGAAATTTTCTTCAAGGACCAGCACAAAAATAGGCGTGGATTTTTAAAGAAAATTTCTTCAAGGACCAGCACAAAAATAGGCGTGGATTTTTAAAGAAAATTTCTTCAAGGACCAGCACAAAAATAGGCGTGGATTTTTAAAGAAAATTTCTTCAAGGACCAGCACAAAAATAGGCGTGGATTTTTAAAGAAAATTTCTTCAAGGACCAGCACAAAAATAGGCGTGGATTTTTAAAGAAAATTTATTCAAGGAAAAGCTCAGCTATAGGCGTGGATTTTTAAAGAAAATTTATTCAAGGAAAAGCTCAGCTATAGGCGTGGATTTTTAAAGAAAATTTATTCAAGGAAAAGCTCAGCTATAGGCGTGGATTTTTAAAGAAAATTTATTCAAGGAAAAGCTCAGCTATAGGCGTGGATTTTTAAAGAAAATTTATTCAAGGAAAAGCTCAGCTATAGGCGTGGATTTTTAAAGAAAATTTATTCAAGGAAAAGCTCAGCTATAGGCGTGGATTTTTAAAGAAAATTTATTCAAGGAAAAGCTCAGCTATAGGCGTGGATTTTTAAAGAAAATTTATTCAAGGAAAAGCTCAGCTATAGGCGTGGATTTTTAAAGAAAATTTATTCAAGGAAAAGCTCAGCTATAGGCGTGGATTTTTAAAGAAAATTTATTCAAGGAAAAGCTCAGCTATAGGCGTGGATTTTTAAAGAAAATTTATTCAAGGAAAAGCTCAGCTAAAGCGTGGATTTTTAAAGAAAATAGGCGTGGATTTTTAAAGAAAATTTATTCAAGGAAAAGCTCAGCTATAGGCGTGGATTTTTAAAGAAAATTTATTCAAGGAAAAGCTCAGCTATAGGCGTGGATTTTTAAAGAAAATTTATTCAAGGAAAAGCTCAGCTATAGGCGTGGATTTTTAAAGAAAATTTATTCAAGGAAAAGCTCAGCTATAGGCGTGGATTTTTAAAGAAAATTTATTCAAGGAAAAGCTCAGCTATAGGCGTGGATTTTTAAAGAAAATTTATTCAAGGAAAAGCTCAGCTATAGGCGTGGATTTTTAAAGAAAATTTATTCAAGGAAAAGCTCAGCTATAGGCGTGGATTTTTAAAGAAAATTTATTCAAGGAAAAGCTCAGCTATAGGCGTGGATTTTTAAAGAAAATTTATTCAAGGAAAAGCTCTGCTATAGGCGTGGATTTTTAAAGAAAATTTATTCAAGGAAAAGCTCTGCTATAGGCGTGGGTTTTTAAAGAAAATTTATTCAAGGAAAAGCTCTGCTATAGGCGTGGATTTTTAAAGAAAATTTATTCAAGGAAAAGCTCAGCTATAGGCGTGGATAAGAATGTAATGGAGATAATCTATGCCTAATGCATCTAAAAGAGTCCAAAGGCAAAGAATGCATGAAGAAAGTCAAAAGTCAAAAAATTAAGTATTAGGTCCACTTCATCCCAAAATTAGTATCTGATTGACCATAGCTAGAACCTCACGGAACATTTCAAAACGATTACCGCTATATTTCCGCCCTCCAGTGTGGTAATGGTTTACTAAATAATATCTGAATATGTAAGCACCTGAAAATATTTAAATGTAACTCCCACATCCGAGTACATACTACAATATAATTGGTATCAATTTACAGGTCAACCACTCCTCTTGGTCTATGTCCTTCAGGAGTAAATCTATACACTATAGAATACAAAATTTGTAATTTTTCACACAAACGTCAGGGTCCATTTGACCCGCTAAATATTGACCGATCTTTATCAAAACAGGCATGCTTATTCTTTGGCCCTATCCCCTTCTCCATGTAAAAATTCGAGATGTTTGGGCCATAATTGCGACCTCTGGACCAGAAAATCAGACAAAAATAAAGTTTTTGGTCGATTTCATCCCCTAAATATGTTAACCGATCTTTACCAAAAACAATAGGAGTCTTCATTGGCCAAAACCCATCCTATATGCAAAATTTCGTGATTTTTAAATTTTACGGGATCAAAATCTAAGCATACCTTCAACATTGCCACTCTTATAACCCTTTTCAAGTAAATAATCTTCCTAAACCCTTTATTCCTTTCTATCCACCGATTCTCCTTTTTCCCTTCTAGTTTTACTAGTTTTATCATTTTAACACAATCAATTCAACAACCAAAACCACTTTCGATACGAAATGAAATTGTCAAACAAAAAAGAGTGACAAATTTGTCAATTCTTCGTTTTCCTACGTACATCGTTGTTGTTGCTTCGTTTTTTTTTCTGTTTCATTTCTTTTCCGAATATGTTGAAGCAAAAAAGAAAGAAAAATCGAATATTCATTCATTCGTTCAGTCATTTAGGGCTTAACGGCAGCATAATCAATTGACATTCATTTGTTGGTTGGGCGCGGGGGTGGGGCAGGCGTAGGATGACCCGGGTGGCTGGTGTAGCATTTAACACAACTATTAAAATGGAATATTGATGACTATTAGAAATAATCAAACTTGGTCCTAGATAAGCAATTTGTTTTAGGAAGAAAAAAAAAACGCTAACATGGGAATTTAACAATAGACATAGTGTTTAGGGGTTTTTCTCTTTTTCGTATCACTCCGCTGTACGCTGAAATATTGGTGAATTAGACAAGGTGAACTAATTGAAATGAATTAACAATTAAATTGAAATAAATTTGTAACAAAATAACCTAGTATGTGTGAAATTAAATTTAGCATTGGATTAAATGCAACAAAAATAAGAGCCTAGAAGGTCAGAATTGTGTATTATGACCTATTGAATTTTTTGCTGCCAAATAGAAATCGAAATATTTAAGAGAGAGCTTTGAAATTCTGCACAGACATTGATAATACTCCAAGAATTTTTGGTATTGGGATATATCGGTTCACGTTCTTTTATAGCTCTTACATAAAGGAACCCCCTATATTGTGTACTTTGAGGATTTTGTTCACGTTTTTCAATAGAATTTGCTGTAATTAAGGGTCTCATTATGCAGAATCAATACTACTCAAAAATTTGGATATTAGGGGCAGATGTGTCAACCAAATTTGTTGTAGTTTTATTTGTTGCGTTATCCTTGGGATCATGTTTTTCTATAAAAAATGATAAATGACTTTAAGTGTGAACAGAAAAAGTCTGCGAAGTCTGTAATGTTTTGTTCTATTTTCGGCATTTTGAATTTTTTTCCTTCAAGGATGAAAAGTATTTTATGAAAAATTTAACCATACAGGTCCAGATTTGGATTGGTTTTCTTACTTTCCAAATGCAGAAAAGTTTCTTATGCTTACGCCTCTTTTACGGTAGTTTGAAGGTTTTATTTTTTATTTATTTTTTGCCGATTAACACAATCCCCATATAAAGGTTACGGGCACTATTATTTGCAAAGCTATTCCATATACTTTTCTTCCTACCTCGAGACCCCTAAAGAATATATATTCTTGATTATAATAAAATTCAATGTCGATTTACTAATCGATTTGAAATCACTATAGATATCGCAATATTGAAGTGAGGATTTGTATACCACACAAAACTATTTTGTAAGGGTATTATTTGTAAAGATCCTAGGCCCAATTTCTGGTACACCGATCGTCATCTAGACATGTGTGTTCGTCCGTCCGTCTGTCCATTACAATTTGAAAATTAGGAACACTCTAAAGGTCGCATTTATAGTTACGAAATTTTGCATGTAGAACCGGTTCTGGTCAAAGAACCTATAAATACCTATTGTTTTTGGTAATGATTTTGGATAATGAAATGGACCAAAAAATTTATTTTTATATATATATGTGTTTCATGTCGCTACAGAGTCTTCAATTACGACCGAAACACCGCGAAATTTTACACGAAGGGAATATGGCCAAAGCAAGCATTTTTGATCGGTCAATGGACCCAGACTTTTATGTGAAAAATTACAACATTTTTGCTCTATGACGCAAATATTTACAAATACCTTTAAATTGATACCAATTATATTCGGATGTGGGAGTTATTTAAATTGATACCAATTGTTTTATTATTGTTTAGTATTACATTACCGCACTAGAGGTCGGAAATGTAGCGCTGATGGTTAGGAAATTTAGCATAAAGTTACGGTTATGGTCAAGGATGACGCAAATAATTTTCGATTATGATCAAACTACATTTCTGAGATAAAATGGACCGAAAACTTTACTATTGTTTTGGATTTCTAGTCGCTCTATACGAATAAGGTAATGTTCAGCCGCGCCCGACTATACTGCTGGTAAACATAAGCGTTGGAAATGATCCACGTCTTCACACATCACCCAAGGTGCATTTTTCAACCGAAAAGGCTTTTTTGACATTTCAGGGTTTTAGAGGCTGACATGCATCTGCGCAGAGACTGATCATTATAGGCCCATCTTTTCACATAGGCCCCAAGTAAGGGTCCGGCCTACTTTTCAGTATGTTAAGGGTTTAGCCAAACTTTCCAACTTAAAAGGATTTAATTAATTTGTCATTACGCAGTTTTGGAGGTCCATGTCTATATAAACCCTCATACAAACGTGCTTTGAGGTACTGCCAAGAATGCCAAATAAAGTTTTAAAATAGGCCAATGCTATTAAAGGTACACACTTAACCCTTTCAGTGTTTTTGTCGAATATATTCGACATTTAAAATTACTCTCTTCCTTTGTAATGTTTCGGTTATCCTATGTACCGTTACAATTGATGTCTTTATTTTTGCTGAAAGACAGACAAAACTGTCCGAGGGTTAAAATAAGAATTGCTTTTTTTTCTAAACTATGTGCCTTCATATGATTTTAAGTACAAAATTTTAGATTTTTATTCCGACAAATTTTTTTGACACTGAAAGGGTTAATATAATTACAATAAAATTGCTAAAAGTGTGGTGAATAATTTTTGGCTTTTTTTTAAGACTTTCTAAACCAATCACTGTAGCTGTAATTTGTAAATTAGGGTTCATCGCAGAAGATTTGTTTACCTACTGCGCTGAGTGCAGTTCGGAGCCAATTGGGGGGAAAGTTTAAAATGGGGAATGGTCAAAGGAAAAACAAACAACTCTTAACCCCGTTTGGATTTGATGCTCTTTTCACATGGTTATAGTCTCACAAATTTAAAGTCTTTACAATGAATTAATTCATTGTAAAGAGAGACTTTGACTTTGTGACTATCTTCCTGTTATACGTACACTGATGTCATATATTATTGGTCGAATTAATAGGTCAAAATTTTTGTTGATATAATCTACACTAAGTGATTTACAAAATTTCATGAAAAAAATTGTGAAAATTTATGTTTTTTGACAGATGTGTCATTTTAAGTATGATGTTGTTCCAAACATTTTTTTGCGATTTTATATAAAAACTAATAAAATCGATTTCAAATTTTTACACGTTTCTCTGTGACTGTAAAATATTAACTAAGATTAAGTGTGAAAATCAATATTTCGAGTAGTTCACGTGATAACCAGTACGTATTGTTTGAAAATCTAACCCAACCCGAAAAAACTTAAAACCAGATTTAAACAATAACGATGTTCCAGTGAGGAGTTATCGTGGTTCCCTTAATAGGAAGTTCCTAAACTCAGTGATTCAAATCATCCACCATCATAAGATTTCGCCAGTCCCGATTGGTTCAAGTTTTTCAAGTAGAAAAATGTGTCACAGTGTTATTGGTCCTGATTCTTACTGTATAAGATTTGGAATGCATTTACTATTTCACCCATAATTTTCATCAATATTACCTCTTCCCCATTTTGTTCTTATAACATATTTCGATTTTGCATAGAATAGCTTTCGGAGTCACCAGTGAGCCTTTCTATGCAATTCTCATGAAACGTATAATCTATTGAAGTCGATGATAAACAATTAAGATTTATTTCCTCAAAGGTTGTTTTACAAATCCATTGAAATATGTTGCATAAGTCTCGTCACAACTAAATTTATAAACATTATAGTAGGATTGGTCCTTTTCATACTAAAATTTTCTTTGCTTTTATCTACAAAAAATGAGAGAAAAAATCATCCATTTGATTTGCTGGACATTTTTTTAACTTGGATATTTGTTATGCTACTTTTCTATGAATTTGCGTTCCAATTATTCCTGACCATTCGATTTGATTCTCTATACAACATTTCATTGAACTTTAAATTCGAGAACAATAATCAATTTGCATGAAACATGACTCATTAAATGTTGATGAACGTACAAAAATACTTGTGACCGAATGAATCAAATTCTTAGTTACTATTCTAGGATAGACTAACTCACACAAAAAGTGAATTAATAGTCAGATTTGAATGTTACATTTAATGCGATTGCCGAAAACCCTACTATATTGAAATTTATTCTATGAGAAAATATATTGTATGAAAAATATTATATTAAAAAATATGAGACATAGGTCCTTACATTTCGTCATATGCAGAGTTCATTTCAGATATTTGTACTTATAGTTTATAGATATTATTTTTTCAAAAATATGTCATTAATTATTTTATAATTCTATACAAAATATTTATGTTAGAATTTCTTTTTGATAGCGACAAAACCTTCCTTCTTTTCAATAACCCACCACTTTTTATTGTAGCTCTTAGCAATGCGTTTGTTATTCGACATTGTACTAACCAAATCATATGTGAAAACTGAAATACCAATGGCAAACTTGTATCAATATTTGTTACAATAAGAAATGTGTTGTTGTTGTTCTTCTTCTTGTATTTTTGTGGGACTCTAGAGAGAAACAAATGTTTTTAGTTGAATTGTTTGACGTTCGGACGAAAGGGTGCACACTGACAGTATAGGAAATGTACATGGGAAAAAAGTAAAGATAAGGAAAGCGTTTAGGGATGGCGATACAGAAATTTGAAGTTGTGGTGTGCGAGGGAATCGGGTTTTAAGGTTATACCGTTTACAATCTTCAAACTCTATATTATAAATCCACTAGTTTTATCCACCAATGATAGATTATAACATTAGAGTTACTTAGCTGCCTGGTGACAGAACTTTTGTACCATAAGCCGAGCTTAAAAAAGATTTCCAGGCACCTAGGTCTTGTGCGCAGCTCATCCAATTTGAAAGACCATATTTCGAAATGTTGTCATCCACCTAATCTTTCCATCGAATTCGTTGCCTTCCCCTTTTTCGTGAACCATCAGTTGGCTTGCTGGGGAATCCTCATCCATTCTCACAACATGACCAACGAACGTAGTCGCTGCTACGTCTGACTGTCCCCGATGTCCGAGAATATATGATACAACCCATGGTTCATTCCACGACGTATTCACCTTCGATGCAGATCGGCCCATAGGTATTCAAGATCTCCAAGAGCTACTTCATATGCTTACGTACGGTATATGATTCAGATCAATACAACAGCACAGTTAGTATCAGCGGCTTTCATAGATCGTAGTAGAATCTGTTGGCCAACACTATCCTTCTCCGAATTTCAAAACCGATGACATAAGATTTATTTATGGCGGTACCGAAGAATAAAATCTTTGACTGCCTCCAATCTGTAGTTTTCAAGTTTCATAATTAGTCCGAGTCTACTGGATGTCTAGCGCCTTGATACCATCAGTTTGGTCTTCTCGCCGTTTACTTTCAGGGCCACTTGGTAGACTCTTTCTCAATTTGTTCAATGGTGGATGTTAACGCCCGCAATGTTCATCCCATTATGACGATGTCGTCGGGGTAGGCGAGTAACATATGCGATTTGAAGTACAGTCCTAGTGCCAGTTAAAGTTAGTCTGCAGGAATGCCAAACGCAGACATGGCTTTAAATACCTCCTAATGGAAAGGGCTGTCGAATGCGGCTTTATAGCCGACAAATGGGTGGAATGTGTCGATGTGTGTTGCGCTGGATAGCACTTTATATGCGATGGGAAGGAGACCTATTCCTCTATAGTTGGCACATATCGTCTTGTCTCCTTTTTTGTGAACGGGACACAGGATGCTGAGGTTCCAATCATTGGGCATGCATTCTTCTAGCCAAATTGTACTAATCAGCTGGTGCAAGTTCCATACCAGCATCTGACCAACAGTCTTGAATAGTTCGGCTGGTAATCCATCTGCATATGTTGCTCTATTGTTCTTCAGCCGATTAATTGCTACTCTGACCTCATCTTGGCTAGGTGGTATACACTCTACACCGCCAACTTTTGTTGGTACTGGGGTATATTTTTCACCGCCACTATTTCTTACCAGAAACTTTTCAAAATTCTACTTCCAGATCCTCAACACGCTGTCCAAGTTTCCAGGTCTCCTTCTTTATCTCTACAGGAGTGCGTACCTTGGCTGCCACAAGGTAATGATCCGAATCGATATTCGCTCCCCGGATCGATCGGACGTCTAGAACACTGGATAAATGCCTTCCGTCTATCACAACATGATCAATTTGATTTCTCGTTGTTCGATCGGAAGAAATCCAAGTGGCCTTGTGTATATCGAGATGCTTGAATCTGGTGCTGCCGCGAAGTCAATCAACCTCATGCCGTTGTCTGATGCTTCTTCATGGAGGCTGAATTTTCCGACGGTGGGGCCAAAGACATTTTCCCTTCTGATTTTTGCATTAAAATCTTCTAGCAGAATTTTAATGCCATGGCCAGGGCAGCGGTCATATGCTGTTTCTAGGCGCTCGTAAAAAATTCTTTGTTTTGTTGAACTTTGTCTTCGGTCGGAGCAAGCGCGCAAATACGGATTATAGCAATTCGCTCATCTACTGGAATGAATCTGGAGACGAGCTCGTTTATTCTCCTATTAACCATAAATCCGCAGTCAAATTCATGTCTCTTTTCATGACAGCTATAAAACGGTGCGTAATCATCTGATTTACTTACGTCTGTCCCTTTCCATCGGATTTCATGTAAAGCCTCGGCTTTGTACTTCTTGAGTATATCCGCCAAAGCGAGGACTGAGCATGCTCTGTACAAAGTTTTCTCTTTCGTTGCTTTTTCAAAATAGGTGGGGTTTTCCGAGTGTAGGCATCTAACCCAACGCCTCAACCCATTGTTTATAGTTCTTATGGAAGTGGTTGATCTTTAAATTGATACCAATTATATTGATGTATGCAGTTGGATAAATATTAAGGGTGTGTATGTGTTTTGATATTTTCGCATTACCACTTTGGAGGACGAAACTGTAGCGTCGATCGCTTTGAAACTGTACATGAAATTCAGGTTATGATCAAGAACGGTGCCTATATGTTGCAATGATGGTCCGATGATATTTCGTGGATGAAATGGACCGAACACTTTTTGTCGCTCCAGACGACAAAATTATAAGCTGAACATCAGGAATTTTCCACCAGACATACAATTTCGAATGGTTGCCATGATAATGAAAGGCCAATAATTAGCGGGCCAATATTTTTTTTAAAACAATATAACAACTCCGGGAAAATGCTGTCCTCTAAACGGTCTTGAGAGTGCAAATATCGTGAAATTTTGCCCCGGCTCGGAATGTAGATCCGTAAAAACTTACAGCTCAGTAGTAGTTGTGAAAGGTATCATATTGTCGGCCCTTTTCCTCTCACTGGTTGTACTTAGCGTCTACTATAAAAGTCCAACCAAATTTCGGTAAGTTATTGGTCCCAGCCAGATTTTTTAACCTATCCTACTAATACACGTTGGATAAAAATCCTCCTGGCAGATACAAAATTCTGTTTTCCATATAATTTGAAAATATCGAAATCGATCTACATCTCTAATTCTATTTTTGGGTACGTCGTTTATCGATTGTTTAAAAAAATCTCTTCTAATAACTGTTGTTATGTTCGATGTAGTTTCGTTGTAATGGTTGATGTTTCTATCTGTGATTTGGTTTTGTTGCTCTCGAACATGTCTGTACTTGTATATTGGGTATTGGGTCAGAATTTGATTCTACTCTCTGTTCAAATATGCAATCATCGGAAAAAAGAAGAACACAAAAAACTCTACCAAATTGATTGTTGTAAAGGTTCGATTCGAAATGATTGGGTACGTGTGTCTCTCTGTGTGTGGGTGTATGTGTGCGTGGGATGAAAAACTAAAATATAGATGATACTTAAAGTGTAGCTTGTAGCTCCATAAGTAATATTGAAAGGGAATCATATTGTCCATGCCATACATTTCTTAGTAGATATATATAGAGAGTGTGTGTGGGTGCAACAAAGTCCCTTTTGCTGAGTGCGTGCGTGTATATGCATATCATCTGATGATACTTGGATCCTCTTTCTTTGACCAATTCTTGTGGTATTTCCGTTTTAGATTTCTATTTTGAAGAACATTCAAAATTTTTTCTGTTTCTGTTTTCGTTCTTTTTTTTTCAAAATGCTAAGAATATTCATGTAGTTATCTCTAAAGAAAGAAGAAGAAGAACAACACTAAGGAAGACTATGTGATATATCATTACAATGGGGGGTTTTTACTCCTAACCGATTGCAATTCTTCATATTTCAAATACACATTGACCCAAAAATAATGACATGGTCATCATCATGGAATCAAATAAATAACATGAAAACGAAATGAGGAAAAATGTGTTTTTAGAATAGGAACAAGCGGGGAGAAACGGTACCACCAAAAACATGAAGTCTGATATGCATAATAATGCTTTGCGTTGATGTGAAGCCATAATTTATAATAAGTTAGATATGTTCATGGACTTTTTTTCGTGGTATACAATTGTGTTCTAATCAAATATGTATAATCCAATCAAGGACTGTACTTAGATATGAACTCATATAGGTACTGAATTATTATTAATATCTGAAGTGCGTAATATTGTATTAAATGTTTATTGATTCGAAATACTTGATACATATATTTTTTAAATATATTTTGACCTTAAACATCTTATGTAGCTATTTAATGATTTTTATACCTCCACAATCATATGTAGTCTATGTTAAGGGACCCCCCCATTCTCGATTTTAATTTTTCAAGATTTTCAATAGGCTGGTAAATGAATACAAATGCTTGTTAAGGTTTGTATTTTTGCACATATATAATTGAAGATTTAAAAGAGAAAAAAAATAATTTACAAAAATTTTTTGTAATTGTTTTGTTGTTTTTTGTAATTAAAGAAAAGTCCTTATTTTTGATGGCGGGCATGATAACTCCTCACTGGAACATCGGAATCCGAAAATTCCAACGGTGTTAGAAAGAGTACATGTCTGGCTCTCGTATGAACTAGGGTTATTGACTTCGCTCTAAAATTAACAAAATGGTGGACCTTTGAAAAAATATTTTTGGAAAATCGCCGATTTTTTTTACCAAAAACCAAGTTAAAAAATAAGGAAGATCTTCACCGATTGGCTTTATCCTAGTTCATACGAGAGCTATACACTCCCAGAGAAACGTTGCAAAATTTGGAACTGATTGGATTATTAGTTTTTGAGTTATCGTGCCCGCCATTCGCAAAAAAATGTTTAGAGAAAAACGCGTTTAAAGTTTGAGAAGCCCTTCAGCCGTCACTTGATGCTGACACAATAAATCGGCTATATCTTCAACAGTTCTTGAGATTTTCACTTGAAATTTTGTAGAGACATTCTTTAATCAGTGTAGATTCGAATTATAGCAACAAAAATTTTGACCCCGAGAGTGGGGGGGTCCCCTTAAAGGATTTCTTTAAAATATTTTTTCTAATGCGTGAATTTTTTCAAAACAATTTTCTCCCAGGCCAATCTAAGGCGTGGATTTTTTTTAATTTTTTTTCAAGGGGTATCAAAAGCGTAGGGGGTGGCATAGGGGATGATAGATACCAAGCAACGGCTCTGATTGGCTTTAACATGGCGAAGTCCAGGCTTATCTTGGTCCCTCTTTCATCTCAATTGTGGACACTGACCTCCCCGCGGTGTCACCTAGGGTAACTATTTTCATCATCCGTTGAAATTGTGAGCTGATATGTGCCGCGAGTTCACCCATAAGAACTATAAAAAATGGGTTGAGGCGTCGTGTTAGTTGCCCACACTCGGAAAATCCCTCTTACTATGAAAAAGTAAAGGAAAAGAAAACAAAACCCACCTAATGTTGACGACACCCGCAAACGGATAAAGGACTACGATCTGCGAATCTGCACTTGGAATGTGCGCACTTTGTACAGAACAGGCGCAGTTCTCTCTTGGCGGATCAAGAAGTACAAAGCCGATATTATTGCCTTACAGGATATGCGATGGAAAGGGACTGGCGTAAGTAAATGACATGATTACACCCGGTATTATAGCTGACATGAAACGAGACGTGAATTTGGCTGCGGATTTATGGTTAACAGGAGAATAAAAGGCCTCGTCTCCAGATCCATTCCTTTAGATGAGCTAATTGCTTTAATCCGTATAAAAGCGAAGGTCTTTTACATCAACCCTATTTGGACCCTTGCTCCAAACGTAGACAAAGATAAACAGACCAAATACATTTTTTAAGAAGGATTTCCCCTGATCAAGCAATGAGAAATCAAATGGATCATATTGTGATAGACGGAAGGCATTCATCCAGTGTATTAAACGTTCGATCGATACGAGGACCATTACTTTGTGGCAGCCAAGGTTCGCACCCGGCTTAATATAGCAGCAAATGTGCAATGTAATATAACACGGAAACTCGACGTCGAAAAGCTGTAAACACAACAGGTAGCAGAGGCCTACTCCGCTCAACTTACCCACCTGCACCAAGAAATCCGTGGTGCGATCAGGAGTGTCGTAATGTTACTGATGTGAAAAACGCAGCGTATAGGGCAACCCTGCAGACAGTAGCAACACGTAATATGATGGAGAATTATCGGGGGGAAATAAAAAAGGAAAAACGTATTTTCAGAAAAGAGAAGAAAGAACAAGAAAAACGTGACCGTGAGCGTGAGCAAATCGAGATGTACAGGAGTCAGAATGAAGACCGAACATTTTACCAACGAGTAAAACACCAAACCGAAGGCTTTGGTCCAGAGGCGAAGAAGGAAACCTGGTGACAGATACAGACAGCGTGCTGAGGATCTGGAACGAGCATTTTGAAAAACTTCTGGTATCAAATAGTAGCGGTGAAGAGGATACCCCAGAACCAATAATAGATGACGGTATAGAGTGTTTACCAGTGAGGAATAATAAAGCAGCAGGTGCCGAGTAAGGAGCATGCACCAGCTGATTAGTACACTTAGGCTAGAGTAAAGCATGCCCAACGATTGGAACCTCAGCATCCTGTGCCCGTGCACAAAAAAGGAAACAAGACGATATGTGCCAACTATAGAGGAATAAGACTCCTTCCCATCGCATATAAAGTGCTATCCAGCGTGCTGTGTGAATGAAGTCTACCAGTTTCACTCTGCGCCAAATCCTGCGAAAACCCCACGAAAAACACATCCACACATTCCACCTATTCGTCGATTATAAGGCCGTATTCGATAGCCCTGTCCGTTCAGAGGTGTTTAAAGCCATTTCTGCGTTTGGCATTCCTGCAAAATTAATTCGGCTATACAGGATAACTTTAACTGGCACAAGATCAGCAGTTAAAGTCGGAAATGACCTCTCGGAGCCCTTTAATACCGAACTAGAATTCAGACAAGGTGACAGTTTATCGTGTGATCGTTTTAACATCCTGCTGGAAAAGGTCATACGATTGGCAAAGGTGAACAGAAATGGCACTCTGTGCACCAAACAACACATGTTACTCGCCTACGCCGATGTCATCGACCTAATGGGTCGAACATTGAGAGCGGTAATAGGCACCTTTGAACAAATTGAGGAGTCTGCCAAAGTGGGTCTGGCAGTAAACGGCGAGAAGACCAAGCTGATGGTATCAACCCGCAAGACGTCCAGTAGACTCGGACCAAATGTGGAACTTGAGAACTACAGCTTCGAGGTAGTCAAATATTTTATACACCTTGGTACCGCCATAAATAAAACTAATATCAGTTTTGAAATTCGGAGAAGGATAGTGTTGGACAACAGATGCTACTATGGTCTGAGTAAGGAACTCAAAAGCAAGGCCACCTCCCGCCAGACCAAACTCACACTTTACAAGACGATGATACTACCCGTGCTATTATACGGATCTGAAGCATGGGTACTTACGCATCTGTTTGCGTAAGCTCTTGGAGTGTTTGAGAGAAAAATTCTCTGTGTTGACGGTGAATATCTCCGTCGAATGAACCATGAGCTGTACCAGCTATTCTCGGACATCGGCATTGTTAGACGTATTGAGCTGCTGCGACTACGTTGTCTAGGTCATGTTGTGAGAATGGATGCAGATGCCCCAGCCAAAAAGCCATATAAAAGCAAGCGAACTGATGGCTCAGGCAGAAGGGGAAGGCCACGAATTAGGAAGAGAACATTTCGATACATGGTCTTTCAAATTGGAAGAGCTGCGCGCAAGACCGAATCGCCTTGAAATCTTTTTTAAGCTCTGCTTATGGAACGAAATTTCTGTCACAAGCCAGCAAATTTAATATTTAGATAACCGCACTACAGGACGGTAAAATTTATAACTATCGACTGGTTCTAACTTACGACATACACTGTGGACTGAAATCCTATATCACAACCCGCCTAAAATATTATGTTTTTTAATTATCCCATCCCTCTTCCCACTCTTTATTAACACCTAATGTGGTCCACCCCCCAATAAATACCAATTCTAAGGTCATTGGATATCAATCACCGATACAATACCTTTACAATCCGCAAATATAGATGCAAAAAAAAAAAACGTAAATGTGAATTTATATATAAAGGTCACATTATAATTTGCACGTATGCATGTGCTTCGAATAAGAGGACACGTGTTGTTGGTACTAATAAAAAATGTGAGACACGTAGTCTTTCCTTTAAGTGTATTCCTGCATACGACTTCGATCTTATTAGTGGGACCATGAGCGAGAGAAACAAAAAATAAAAATGTCATCAGAAGGTCTATATAAATTATTTACATAAATTGCAGAAAGCTCTTTTTTTCTATTTTCTACTTGATTTCAAATAAATTAAAGTAATACCACCATCCGTCCCCCTAGCTTCCTCCACATGTTGACGATTAATATTCATAAAACGTTTTACCCTAGCATTGTACCTTGATAATATCAACTAACTTAAGTTAATCCACTCTCACACATACACTCGCACAGACAGACATACATGCGCAAGGTATTTTAATAGGGACATACCATGTGGAGTGCGACTAGTTGTCATCCGTTCGGGAGGAGACAAATGTTCACGGGTATTCGAAATTACTAAGAATTTTGTTTGTATTTTTTCAAATGTTGTCATCTATATGTGCGTCTATGTGGGTCCGTGTTCGAACCAATTCACACACATACATGCAAAAACGAAGACAGGTAATACAAATTCAGCAGACAAACTTGTTTTAGCTGTTCTTAATAAAATAAACAAATCGTATACCAAATTAAATTTATTTCAATTTCTTATGTTACAAAAAAGAAAAAAGAAATACACCCACACACATAGGATAAACTTCACTGTACAATCATATGTTGTAAGGTGCTCTTACATTTACGCAAAAATAAGACAATCCGGATGACATAGCATCCCTAGCAAGAACACAAAGTGCATAAAACTAATATTACAGTTTGCTTTGCTGATTTCATTTCCTTGCGAAATTAGCATAATACTCATGCATAAGGAGCATCACATTACACGTGTAATGCGTTGCATTTCCTTTCACACAATATTTTCTGCGAAAACACAGTATCGGTCAAATTATTAGTATTTGCAGTATTCGATGTAACTTTGAATTTTATAAATCGTAAAAACTTTGACACCGTACGCTATCTCCACTGTACCTCAATCTGCTGCAGATCTTAACCCGGAGTTTGGACAACACACAAATATTTCTAAAACTATATTTGTCTGGAATAACATGCTAAGTCATCAAAAATTGGGTGGGACTTTTACATGCAAGAAACTTTACCTTTAGCGAACTAGTAAAAACTTCGTTAAGTTCGGTCGGATCGATCTTTTGATGCCACGTGGTATACATTCAAAATTCCTTATGCCGAACCGGACAGACACTAAAGCTGGCAATCTTCAAGATGACGAAAATGGGAATTTTTTTATTAAAAAAATACGTTTATAGCAATTTATAGCTACTTATCGAATTAAATTCATATTAAAACCAGTGAGCGGAGCAGTATAGTCGGACGGGGCCGACCATGCGATACCCTACACAACTACCACTGAACTCTATCTTTCTGTGGATGTTTATTTCTAACCTGGGCAATGTTTCGTTATATTTGCTCCCTCTAGCCCGATTAGAGGTCAACAGCATCTGACATATTTTCCGAATATTACTATTCATATTCAATACAGATTCCGTTCACCGTGGGTTGTGTTGTGATTTTCGGCCTATTATTGGCATCGACTCGAAAAACACAAAAAAAAAATATTAGTTCCACTTCATCCCTTAATTATAATCTGATCATCACCGAAAGTTATAGGCGTTGTCCTTGACCATAACTGAAACCTCATGGAAAATTTCAAAGCGATCAGCGCTATATTTCCGCCATCTTGTGTGGTAATGGGTTACTAAATAATATATGAGTAGGTAAGCACCTGGAAATATTTAAGCGTAACTCCCAAATCCGAGTACATACGAGAATATAATTGGTATCAATTTAAAGGTCAACCACTCCTCTTGTATATACTATTAACTTTTCGGGTCTATGCCCGCTAAATATTGACCGATCTTTATCAAAACAGGTATGCTTATTCTTTGGCCCGATCCCCTTCTCCATGTAAAAATTCGCGAAGTTTGGGCCATAATTGCGGGCTCTGGAGCAACCACAAAAATCGACAAAAATTAAGTATTTGGTCCCTAAATATTAACGATCTTTAACAAAAACAATAGGGGTATTCATTGGACCGAACCCTTCTTACATGCAAAATATCGTGAAGATTGGTCCATAACTGTGGCCTGTATCGTGTTTACAAATTATAATGGACAGACGGACGGATGGACGGACACACATGTCTAGATCGATTCAGCTATCCGAGATATGATGATCGGTATACTTAAAGGTGGGTCTAGGACCAATATTTCGCGGCGTTACAAACTCTTGGGGCTGCACAAAGCTATAATACCCTGACAACATAGTTGTGTAGGGTATAACAAATGTAGGACCTATATAGACAATATTTCGCACTAATTTAATTTGCCTTTCTATGGGGAAATCAGTGTAAAATCTTCCAAATACTGACATTGTGCCGCTACACTCATATTGGGCTATAGAATTATTGGTACAAAATTACAGCCATATCGGTGGAAAAATTCGGCTAAAGTCTTCAAAATACCGACAACGGGATGGTACCATTCTATGGAAGATATACCAAACCGTAATCTGACAATTATAATTTTTGGAATCCATGAGAATTTGAATAATTAAATTACAGCGAATTAGGTTGAAATACATGATCAACCCACAAAAATTCCGAATAATCGTCTTATCATTATATGAGGAAACTTGGACCAATATTTTTTGTAGGGACATTTTCTACTCAATGAGAATGCAAAATAAAAAAATTACAGCTAATTTTGTTCTATCTCGTGGCCAAGCTTCCAAAATAACGAAATTTGGGATGTAGCATTATATAGGGGCTTGCCTAAAGGTAGGCCAATATTGATAATTTTTAGTAGGAAAATTAACGACTCAAAATGTGAAATCACATCAAATTAGATTGAAACAAAATACCGAATAATGGGAGAACCGTTGTATGGGGGTTACACCGAAACATGGACCTATATGGATAATATTTCGTAGACAGTTCTGATACCCAACGTGAATCCAAAAAAGTAAATTGGTATATGGTTACTCTAAAAGGAGGATCAATATAGATCATTTTCGGTAGAAAGATTTGAAAAACCACACAAATTCCCCATAAAGTATATACTAAAACTTACTTTGCAAAACCAGTAAGAAAAGTAGTAAAGTCGGACTGAGCCTTCACCACTTTGGGTATATTCTACATATGTATCCTAACATACGTCTCCTTTTCGAAGGAACATTGACATGAAATTGAAAGAACTTAAATCTAAATCTAACCCGATTTTCTCGACACTTAACACACGAGCAATGGTAGGGACAGATTTCCATCTCAAAGGCAAGAGAATCCGCATGAACATGCAGAACAACAACATCCGATGTGAATACAAATACAGAAAAGCCACAACATTTCTGTAAATACACTTGTCATGAAAGAGGTTGTTAGAAATACAAAGAGGTTGTTAGAAATACTTTAACGTATAAAACATTCAATTTGTTTTATACAACATACAAACATTCAATCGGTTATATACGGTCAAAATTTGGGTTTTTAGTGCACAATTTACACAATAAATCGGGCGAAAATATATATGGAATCTGAACCGATTTTCAAAACTTGTAATATCATGTTGGACCCAATTCAGTACCCAATGCCAAATTTCGTGCAAATCGAAAGATACATAGGGACTTTGGGGCACCATTTACATAAAATCGGACGAAAATATATATGGGAGCTATATCTAAATCTGATCCGATTTTCTCGAAACTTGACACACATCATTTGAGACACAATTCAGTGTACTGTGCAAAATTTTGTGCAAATCGAAAAATTTGGTGCACCATTTACATAAAATTGGACAATACTACATTTTGGAGCTATATCTAAATCTAAACCGATTTTCACGAAACTTAATACACGCCATTCAGACTCAATTGAATACACCGTGCCAAATTTCGGGCAAATCGAAAGATATATAGAGACGTTGGTGCCCTATTTACCGTAAATCGGACGAAAATATATATATGGCTATATCATTCTAGGCTCAGTTCAGAACGTTATGGCAAATTTCGTGCAAATCGAAAAATATTTAGGGACTTTGGTACACCAGTTATCTTAAATCGGGCGAAAATATATATAGGAGCTATATCTAAATCTGAATCGAGTTTTCCCAATTTTCAATAGGGTTCGTCCTTGGGCCAAAAAAGTGACCTATGCCAAATTTCATCAAATTCGGATCATAAATGCGACTTGTACTTTGTTTACAATTTAACATGGACAGAAAGACAGACGGAAAGACTGACGGACGGACATGCATAAATCGACTTAGAAAGTGATTCGAAAGGAACCATGTGTCTATCTCGTTTCCTTTTGCCTGTGTGGTGCATGGTATTATGTCTTTGTGCATATGTTGACAAAGACATAATACCATGTACCGCAGTGTGGTGAAGGGTATAATAAACGACTTATTTGTTCTGTGAATGTAGATTTTACCATATAATTCGAATGTCGCATCTCTTAACGTACTATATATATATATATATACCAAAAATGACCTAATACAAATTTTCAGAATTTCAGCTATTTTCAAGATTCCTTCATTCCTTCGTTCAATAAATGCTGGTATAGTATATTTCAAACACCTTTTGTAAGTGGAAGTAGTCATTTTACTAGATTTTAGTACTATTCTTACCCTTATGCTACGAATTTCCATAAATCCAGCCTTATTACAAGTCTACCCGACTGTAGTAGGCATTTTCAAAAGTTCAGTCTTAGTACACATCTATGACCCCATTTTGATTCTCATAAAAAAATTCAAGATTCGAACTTTAGACGATTCGTCTGAGCGTGCCACAAAATTTTTTTGAGTGAAAATTTTCTTATGGGGATGAAAATCTTGGTGTGTAGATTTAAAATGCAAAGGAACATAAATTGTCATATGTCAAGCCTGTGAGTCAAGGTGCGATGGATATTATGTACCACGATAGTAAATTTTGACCTCCAAATATTCTGCAGAAATATGGAAATTCGTATGTTTTTAGTGCCCTGTATAACTTATACCCGATCATTGCTCAGAAAACTTTAGATCTGCGAGCTACCGTAATTTTATGATAATAAACAAGATTTTTTGTACCGATTTTAATTGACTGATGAACTCGAAGGCATTCGTCAGAGATTTTTGATTTATCAGTAAAAAATCATCAAGTCTTAACTTAAAACCTTGACCCATATCGAATTTGTCCCTCTGAGTTCTAATCATACTCGCCAAGGACTTTCATCCCCATAATGAATTGTCCACTCCCCAAACCATAACATCGATTTTGCTTCACAGCATTTGATTATATGCAGATTTCAGATATCAAAAAGAGATGACATCAACACTATCACAATCTGAATACACAACCGCTCTAGACTATTTTAGTCGAGTTTTCGAAATGTTTTATTTTTCTCCATATAATTGTAAGAGTTCTAGATGTCAACGTGGTAAGAAACACATATGTTAATGTAAAAGCCTAAACCACTTTTCCTCCATAATATCCACGCACCGAATTTCTAATGTCATCATTAATTAAATTTTAATTGAAAACATTTTATGTACTCAATCAGAACTCCTCCCGTGTAACCAACGTTCCAGCTCTACACAAATTAATCAAATGTGTTGGTTTTGTATTTAGCAGTATTTAATCCCCCTTCCGAATTTGTCACTTCTTCTAATTTGATAAAATTCCTTCCAAATATGTTCACCAAATACCGTTTAAATATGACAAACATTTTACATTCATACCAATATGTCTGTCTGTCTGCCTCTTGCCTTCTGGCACTCAGCTACGTATGGAGAATTTAATAAGAAAATTAATTTGTATGGCATGCAGATAAGTTTATAACTTACAAGATAAGATTCTGTTCTCTACACTTAGTATTTTGCTAGCACTGTTGTTCTTGTTGCTGCTACTGTTGCGGGTCGGAAGCAAGTAGCAGATGCAGGTAGCTGCAGATGTTGCCACAGTACAATCACAAACTACTAACACTAGTTTTGACAGTAAGAAGGTGAACTTGTAATGACAACATGTTTTGCACAGAGACTTAATAATAATACATAATAAAAATCCAAAGGCAATACCACCGAACAAACACAACAATAATAACAACAACGACGACGACAACAACAACACAACAGCAGCAGCAATAGCATAACAACAATCCTTGTAACATATGTAGAACACTGGTGCGTATGAGGGATATTCATTAAAATAAAATAATTTTAATATCACTTATACGCAATAATACGCACATGCGGATTTTAATTTTGCATTACAATGAACGTAGTTTGTAGTTTATAGGTAGGTAGGCAGGTTGCTAGGTGGGTGATGACAGGTTGGTCTCTACATGTTTATCTGTTAATTTGTAAATGAACAGACAATTTGTGTGCCTTCCAATTAAATGTACAGTCAATAAAACGTTAATTAATAATGTATTAAGTGAGGTGGGCATGCTAGGGCAACAATGACGATGATGGATTTTTAAAAATTTAAAAAGTTTTAATAAAATATTTGCAATATAATTTACTTGATTTAAGAAATGTTGAAATTAATTTTGAAATCTATAGTAAATCGTGATGATTTTTAAGGTCTGAACTGAAATGGGGAATATGGACTTGCGAACGATCCTTTTACTTTTACTACAGATGATATTTCAGATTTTTGCAGAAAATTACTTTTACTTTTACAAAAAGATTTGAATTTTTCAAAAGTATTTTTTTGAGGTCCCTTTAATGAGGTCCCCAAGAGTTTGTAACGCCACGAAATATTGGCGTGATGTATACCGATCGACATATCTCGACTAGGTGAGTCGATCTAGACATGTGTGTCCGTCTGTCCGTCTGTCCATTATAAATTGTAAACACGATACAGGTCACAGTGATGGACCAATCTTCACGAAATTTTGCATGTAGGTTGGGTTCTGGCCAATGAAGATCCCTATTGTTTTGGAAAAGATCGGTTATTTTTTAGGGGATGAAATGGACCAGACGCCGCAATTATGGCGCATACATTGCGAGTTTTTACATGGAGAAGGTGATCTGGCCAAAGAATAAATATTCCTGTTTTGATAAAGATCGGTCGAAATTTGGCGGGTCAAATGGACACTAACTTTTGTATGAAAAATTATAAAAATTGTATTCTTTGGCGTATATATTTACTGCTGAAGGACATAGACCCGAGAAATTGATAGTATATCCAAGAGGAGTGGTTGGCCTTTAAATTGATACCAATTATATTGTCGTAAATGACCGAATATTAGTAACCCATTACCACACTGTAGAACGGAAATATAGCGCTGATCGCTTTGAAATGTTTCATGAGGTTCCGAGTATGGTCAAGGACAACGCCTATACTTTTCGGTTATGATCAGATAATAATTTTGAGATGAAGTGGACCAAAACCATAATTATTTCTTATGTTTTTTTCTATTCGATCTATAGGCCATAATTATAAGACGACCATCACAACACAATCCACGGTGAAGGGAATATGGGCAAGTAGTTAGACGGACTGTACTGATTATTAGCAATATTCGGAAAATGTGTCAGTGCTGTTGGCCTCTTATCGGGAAAGAGGGTGCAACTATCACGAAATATTGCCCAGGCTCGGATTAAAACTTTGCAAAAAGTTAGAGTTCTGTGTTAGTTGTGTAGGGCATCGTATGGTTGCCTCCTTCCGACTATACTGCTCCGCTCACTGGTTTAACAATATTTTTTGAGGCGCTATACAAGGTCCTAGTATTTACCTTTAAGTATACCGATCGTCATATCTCGACTAGCAGAGTCGATCTAGACATGTGTGTCCGTCCGTCCGTATGTCCATTATAATTTGTAAACACGATAAAGGTCACAGTTATATACCAATCTTCACGAAATTTTGCATGTAGGATGGGTTCTGGGCAATGAAGGCCCCTATAATTTTGGGTTAAGATCGGTTAATATTTAGGGGATGAAATGAACAAAAAAAAACTTTATATATACAGAGGCCAAGTGATCACTCAAACATCGCGAATTTTTACATAGAGAATAAGCATGCCTTTTTTATAAACATTGGTCAATATTTGCGGGTCAATTGGTATACATATATATATATATATATAACCCTGAAGAACACAGACAAAAGAAGTTGATAGCATATCCTAGGGAAGTTGTTGACCTTTTAATTAATACCATTTATCTTGTCGTATGTACCAGGATGTGGGAGTTACACTTAAATGTTTACATTTGCTTACGTGTTCATTTATTATTTAGTAAGCCATTACCACCCTAGAGAGCGAAAATATAGAGCTGATCGCTTTAAAATGTTCCAAGAGGTTGCAGTTATGGTCAAGGGCAACACCTATAATTGTCGGTGATGATCACATATTTGGGATGAAGTGGATCGAAAACTTATATTTTTGTGTGTGTTTCGAGTCGATCCATAGGCCAGTTATAAGCCGATCATAACAACACAACCCACGGTAAAGGGGGAATCTGGACAAGTAATTAGAATGGCTGTATGGAATATTGGGAATATTCGAAAATATGGCAGTGTAAGGAAGAGGTGCTGTTAATCTCTAATCGGTCAAGAGGGTGCAAATAACACGAAATATTTCCCAGGCCCCCCGCAAACGTATAAAGGACCACGATCTGCGAATCTGAGCGTCTAGAAACAGCATACGATCGTTGCCCTGGCCATGACATTAAAATTCTGCTAGGAGATTTTAATGCAAAAATCGGAAGGAAAAATATCTTAGGTTGACTTCGCGGCAGCAAAAACATGGTAGTAGCAGCACCAGGTTCAAGCATCTCGATATACACAACACCACCTGGATTTCTCCTGATCAAGCAACGAGAAATCAAATTGATTTTATTGTGATAGACTGAAGGCATTCATCCAGTGTATTTAGACGTTCGATCGATCTTAGAAGGGAATATCGATTCGGACCACTAAGTTTGTAGCAGTCAAGGTTCGCACTCTTTGTGTTGCAGCAAATGCGCGATCTAACACAACACGGAAACTCGACGTCGAAAAGCTGCAAACACAACATGTAGCCGAGGCCTACTCCGCTCAACTTACTCACCTGCTTGACGAAATCACTTTTTATCCCGATTATAGTATAGAAGCACAATGGCAAATAATTGCCCACTCCCTACATACTGGAGCAAAAGAACACTTGGGTACTAAAACCACCACCAAGAAACCCATGGTACGATCAGGAGTGTGGTAATGCTACTGATCTGAAAAACGCAGCGTATAGCGCAACCCTGCGTAATGTGATGGAGAATTATCGGGAGAAAAGCAGAGATGAGAAACGTTTTTTTTAGAAAAAAGAAGAAAGAAAAAGAAAAACGTGAGCGTAAGCAAATCGAGATATACAGGAGCCAAAATTATGTCCGGAAATTTAACTAACGTGTAAAATACCAAACAACATTTGCAAATTTGCAACAACATAAAAATCTCATCCTTGACAATTTACATCAATTTCTAAGTTATCTGCAAATTAGTTTTTTTCATAGTCATATTGAAAAATGTGTGACCCAGAGAAGAAAGTGTAGTTTCTTTTTCCCTTTAACAAAATATCGAAGACACACGTGTGGACATTAACAATAACTTTGTCAACGTCGTACACTTGGACATGGTAAACTCCTAATAATGCTGATTGTAATGCATGACTCTGCAACGGAAAAACTTTCAAAGAAACTAAAACGTTGACAATATCAAGTTTTCCGGAATTTTTCTTGCTGATGCGATGCAAACAAACAAAAAACAGAGGACCAAAGAAGGCAATGCAGGCAAAGGCTGCACAACATAGTTTTGCTCTTACACGAAGAAGAAGAAGAAAAACCTAGAAAATTATTAAGTGTGAAATGAAGAAAGTATCCGCAAGGACGCAAAAGAAAATCGAAAGTTTATGCTAAACTTGCAGCTAGAAACTAGAAAAAAAAACACCAGCTATGAACGACAGAGGCAATATTCAAATAGCTTATGGTGTGTGGCCTGTGCTGATGACGATGAGTATTATTATTGTGATGATGACGACGAGAATGCTGTTCTTAGCAAAGAATGTTACCAGCAAAACTTTCGATGAGAAAAAGAACTGTTCGTTTTTAAAGTTTTTGGTTTTTTTTTTTGTCCTGTTTAGGATATTTTTTGTGTGCATCAAGTTATTCACATTGACCATCGGCCATAGTGTGGACTATTGGCCCTACATGCCAACTGCAGCATCGGCCACAGCTACCATTCTTCGACAAATGCCTGAAGTGCAGTGAATCAAGGAAAGAAAAAGTTAGAACAACATTTTCATTCCTAGAAGATGATACAAAGTAAATGCAAAGCAGGAGAACAAACAAAACACAGCGGCCAAATGTTTTCAATGCACTTAATTTCTCTTTTGCAATTCGTAATAAAACTTTCGCTATACTAACGAAACGTTTATAAAGCATTACAGAAATTGTAATGCCTTTCAAATGAAGACTGCATGAAATGTAGGTGGAATTGTGATGACAGCTAATTGATTCGCATAAATCTGTAAAAGTCCAATATTAGGAAGTTTAAAGTTTAACCGACAGATTTATACAATCAGCAAAGTTTAAATACAACATTTTTCATAGCCCATACAGACCTCAATTGGCGTGAATTTTTTTAAAGAATTTTTCATAGCCCATACCGACTTCAATAAGCGTGGATTTTTTAAAGAATTTTTCATAGCCCATACAGACCTCAATAGGCGTGGATTTTTTAAAAAAATTTTCATAGCCCATACAGACCTCAATAGGCGTGGATTTTTTTTAAAGAATTTTTCATAGCCCATACAGACCTCAATAGGCGTGGATTTTTTTAAAGAATTTTTCATAGCCCATACAGACCTCAATAGGCGTGGATTTTTTAAAGAATTTTTCATAGCCCATACAGACCTCAATAGGCGTGGATTTTTTAAAGAATTTTTCATAGCCCATACAGACCTCAATAGGCGTGGATTTTTTAAAGAATTTTTCATAGCCCATACAGACCTCAATAGGCGTGGATTTTTTAAAGAATTTTTCATAGCCCATACAGACCTCAATAGGCGTGGATTTTTTAAAGAATTTTTCATAGCCCATACAGACCTCAATAGGCGTGGATTTTTTAAAGAATTTTTCATAGCCCATACAGACCTCAATAGGCGTGGATTTTTTAAAGATTTTTTCATAGCCCATACAGACCTCAATAGGCGTGGATTTTTTAAAGATTTTTTCATAGCCCATACAGACCTCAATAGGCGTGGATTTCATTTTTCAATAAGATTTTTTAAAGATTTTTTCATAGCCCATACAGACCTCAATAGGCGTGGATTTTTTAAAGATTTTTTCATAGCCCATACAGACCTCAATAGGCGTGGATTTTTTAAAGATTTTTTCATAGCCCATACAGACCTCAATAGGCGTGGATTTTTTAAAGATTTTTTCATAGCCCATACAGACCTCAATAGGCGTGGATTTTTTAAAGATTTTTTCATAGCCCATGATGACCTCAATAGGCGTGGATTTTTTAAAGATTTTTTCATAGCCCATACAGACCTCAATAGGCGTGGATTTTTTAAAGATTTTTTCATAGCCCATACAGACCTCAATAGGCGTGGATTTTTTAAAGATTTTTTCATAGCCCATACAGACCTCAATAGGCGTGGATTTTTTAAAGATTTTTTCATAGCCCATACAGACCTCAATAGGCGTGGATTTTTTAAAGATTTTTTCATAGCCCATACAGACCTCAATAGGCGTGGATTTTTTAAAGATTTTTTCATAGCCCATACAGACCTCAATAGGCGTGGATTTTTTAAAGATTTTTTCATAGCCCATACAGACCTCAATAGGCGTGGATTTTTTAAAGATTTTTTCATAGCCCATACAGACCTCAATAGGCGTGGATTTTTTAAAGATTTTTTCATAGCCCATACAGACCTCAATAGGCGTGGATTTTTTAAAGATTTTTTCATAGCCCATACAGACCTCAATAGGCGTGGATTTTTTAAAGATTTTTTCATAGCCCATACAGACCTCAATAGGCGTGGATTTTTTAAAGATTTTTTCATAGCCCATACAGACCTCAATAGGCGTGGATTTTTTAAAGATTTTTTCATAGCCCATACAGACCTCAATAGGCGTGGATTTTTTAAAGATTTTTTCATAGCCCATACAGACCTCAATAGGCGTGGATTTTTTAAAGATTTTTTCATAGCCCATACAGACCTCAATAGGCGTAGATTTTTTAAAGATTTTTTCATAGCCCATACAGACCTCAATAGGCGTAGATTTTTTAAAGATTTTTTCATAGCCCATACAGACCTCAATAGGCGTAGATTTTTTAAAGATTTTTTCATAGCCCATACAGACCTCAATAGGCGTAGATTTTTTAAAGATTTTTTCATAGCCCATATTTGGCATATTCAGCAACTCTACCTACATTTCTGTAGCATAAATTTATGACAAAAAATCCAATAGCCTTGAAATATATTTCCATAGGATTTTCAACAAGGTCTTTTTCATTCTGTAAATATTATCGCAATCACAACATATTAAATATTCCGTTAAACCCCTTCACCAACTTCATTAGTACGCACTCACTGTCATCGCCATTTTCGATTAAATCCATCTTCACATTTACCCGGGTTTTCGCCCGTAAAGCAATTCTCATATCAAACTCGTTGATATCCAGTATTTATTTGTTGCAATTTAACTATCTGACTTGCAGCAACCGAAATTCTTTTTTTTTGTGCAGCAGAATTCATTCAATAACTGTCAACAGAAAATATATATTACCGAGGAAAGTAGTAGTTGTTGTTTCTTGTTGTTGCTGTTGCTTGTTGTCATTCCTCTGCGATAACGCTATCGATTTGACGTAAAAGGGTAATGCATGCACGTACTCGTTGCAAACGAGAGAAAGGTAATAGCTGCAGCAACGACATGACAGAGTTTCAACACTATATCCCGCAAAAGATAAAATGTTTTGGAAGGGGGCAACGTTTGGGGTGTGGGTGCATGAAACTGATGCAATAATGTGAAAAGGAAGGCCATAAATTCATAGCTGTTCAGATGCAGTGCGACGTAAACAACATAAAATAATGTTATAAATATATATATTTTTTGCGCACAAACTGCGTTATATATTGATTGGCTTGGAAAATATTATGTTCGTTTTTTTATAGGGGAGAGGGGGGCACCTTTGAACACTTTTTGCTTTCAAGCCTTATTAAATTTCTTATTTTATAATTTTTTGTTTCTTATAAATTTTAACTAATAGGTACATATGTAACCTTTAAAATGAATATACATATGGCATACTATAAGCTTGATAAATATATTTTATTACTGTTTTAATGGACGAACTCAAAGTGTTCAAAACTGCCCCCCCCCAGGGGGGCAGCTTTGAACAGGGGTTGGCATTTTTGAACGACATGGTTTTTTACAGTGTTTATGTTCAAATATGTATGTATTTTATTCATACATATCAGAAATGCATTAATTCATTAAGAAATATATAAAAATGTTCAAAATTTAAAAAATTTAGATCAAAAGTTATTAAAACATAAAATGACTTCAAAACAAAAATTAATATGGTGAAAAATACAGTTAATTTCGTAATCATATTAGCCCATTTGAAATTTTGATAAATCGAAGCGAAAAGTTAAAAAATCCTTTTTTTACTTGAGTTTAATGGGCATGTTCAAAGATGCCCCATCCATGGCATTTTACGGAAATTTAAAATAACTTTTTTTGTAATAAATATATATGAAAGAAATTACATTAGTTATGTTTGAAATGATTGTTGGAATGCAAAAAATTTGCTTGGCGAAGGAAAACAATCACAGAATTCTTCCTGCGCCCTTACAACCAAATGAATAAAAGTTTACATTGACACTGAGAAAACATGGTCACCCATGCACAATTTTTCGACAACTGAAAAATCAAGTCAAAGTGGTTTACGCATATAGAGAACAATATTGCCATATACAAAAATGTGGTTGCGGGTCGGAAAAATATTAAACCAAGATCTTATGAGCGCTGTTCAAAGGTGCCCCACGTTCAAAGGTGCCCTCTCTCCCCTATTATTTTCAAGATTTAAAAATTAAGTAAATCTTTAACCAAGTTACTTCTCGAGTTGAATTTGGATAGCTGGAGAAAATGTTAAATAATATAGTCATTAAATATATCAGTTAATCCACAGAGTCATCTCTACACGAAATTGTTCTTACTATTGGGAAATCTGGACATAGACAACAGGCTTGGTCAAAGGGGCGAATATTAAAATTTTTTGGTAGGTACTCGACTACAAAATACCAAATTGCAGCGATTTCGGTTGAAAAACAAGCTCAAGAAACCCAAAATACCGAAAATTGGGGGTATCCTTATGTTGGGGCTATCCGAAAAAATTGACCTATTTATATTATTTGTGGACCTACCAGAAAAAGTGGACTTATATTTATAAATTTTTGTGAAGGCATTTAGTACCCAATAAGAACTCAATGTACCAAATTTCAGCGTATTCGGTTGAAAAACGCAATCAAGAACCCCAAAATACCGAAAATTAGGGGTACTGTTATATGGGAGCTATGCCTAAACGTGGACCGATATAATCCCATCTTCGAACTTGACCTGCCTGCAGACAAAATACAATCCTATGCAAAATTTCAACACCCTATCTCAATTCCTTCAGAAGATAGCGTGATTACAACAGACTAACGGACAGACGGACGCACGGACATGACTAGATCGTCTTAGAATTTTAACCTGATCAAGAATATATATACTCTATAGGGTCGGAAATGAATATTTCGATGAGTTAAAAACGGAATGACAAAATTAATATACCCTCCATACTATGGTGGAGGGTATAATAAAATGGACTTTACTACCATGGCATGCTCATGATAAAATTGGAAGATATTAGCCACACATTCAATCAAATTGGTTGTATTTGGTATTTTGAATTATTATTGCGTAGCAAATCTTCCTACAGGAAATGATCAATTTTGGTCCACTTTTTATTTTAGACCCATAGACACAGTTCGATGAAATTTAAATATTTTGGCATTATTTGAGTGTTTTCAAGCAAATTGACTGTAATTTAGTATTTTCAATTATCATTGGCTGTGAAATCTTCGTGCCAAAAACCATAAATATTGACTTATTTTTAGGGATAGACACCAAATAAACGGGCTTTCCACTGTTCGGTATTTTGGAGATTTAAAGCACGGTTTTCAACCAAATCGACTATATTTCAAATATAATTAAAGTAAGTCATAGTGTAATAACCATTATAGATAATCCAACGATTTCATGCTATTTTGAAAAACTGCTATGAAATGAAATATTTAATATCTTGTTATGTTTGGATAGATTTTATTTGATTTTCAACATCTGATTTGACATTCGTAATCACTGACCTAGCTCTAGAAATAGTATTCAAAAATAATTTGTTTATTCTACTTCTAAAAAATTTGACCGCCATTTTCGATCCATCATATTGAATTTATACGTCTTTCTTGCAAAATCGTAATCAGTGTCCTCGAAAACCTTATATGTGATATTTCTTTATATAATAAACCAACTGCTGCAATTATGGCCAAAAAATTGCCCATGTTGCCTCAATGGAGGTAGATAGTAAGCATTTATTTACAGGAACTACGTTCTCAGGTCTTATGCTTTCAATGTAATTTGTAATTCCGTCCGTAACACCTTCAAAATCTTAAAAGAGCCTACGAAGAATTGACGGGTGTTCGGCGACACTTTCACTTAAAGCAGCCATATTTTCAACGGAACGATACAATACTTGCAAGAGCTCCAGTCTCTTCACAATTTTGTAAATTTTTCAATTTTATATATTCTCCTAAAATTAAAAAAAAAAAAAAATACAAAAATTTTTCATAATTCATTATGTCATTTCTTTCATATTTTGTTGTCTTTTTACAGAACCTATTACTGAAGGCATGGGAGGACCACAGCTACTCATAAACAAGGGTTCTACCATAAAATTAACCTGTATTGTGAAAATTGACCCCGAGCCATCCCCCTATCACATAACCGCGAGGTAAGGTCACTCATATCTACCAAAATATAGAGACATCAACAAATACAAATTAGGTATATAAATTTCTTATGTAAATATGTAGATATTAAATTTGCTGCATACCTATGGGGCTTATGAAAAAGTAATGTGGCCATGCTTCGCAAAGTACAGAATAATGGGGGTACCGTTATATGGGTGTTCTCCTTAAAAGTGAACCCAAATGTTATCCAACTAGAACTCAAATTACCAAATTACACCCAATACGGTTAAAAACGTGTCGAAACTCTCCAAAGTGCCGAATAATGTGGAGCGCCATTATATGGGAGCTATCATAAAATTGACATATTTCGATTGTTTTTAGTAGGGAGGCTTGGAAGCTTAGTGTACATAAATACAGACAAATTAATTGAAAAACGAGCTCAAGAACCTCAAAGCATCGAATATTGAGGGGTTCCGTTATATGGGACCTATACCATATGTGGACCTTGATATCCTATTTACCATAACAACGATTTTAGGATTCATAGGAATGCCAGTGGGATCTTTTTATCATTATTTCAACAAACAGATTGGCGGACAGTTAGACTGGCATGCATGAATCCAATATTTTGGACAGGGTATAGGGGAGACACCTTCGGCACTTTTTTAGAGATCTATATCTCAGTTCTTATTCATATATATTCTGATCCTCTGAAGGCTCTATTTGGTTTTAATACGCCACACAATGTTTGAATTATATGGCTTTGTTTTCTAGCGGCGGACGTTTACATCTCAAGGTCGTACATACCATCAGAAATAGAGGTTTTCTATCGCATCTTCGTTAATACAAGCACGTTTGATCTTATATATGCAATTTCGAACATTCGGCATTTTAAAGTGGGGCACATTCGGCCATATACAGATTGTGCGATATTATTTCCTTAAAATGTTCTTGAGTTTGTCTTTGAGTTTGTCACTTTTAAAGACAAACTCCAAAACATTTTAAGGAAATAATATTGCACAATCTGTATATGGCCGAATGTGCCCCACTTTAAAATGCCGAATGTACCCCGAATGTACTTGTTATAGTTTTTTCATTTTTTTCGATCAGATTTGTAAAAAAATTATAATTTTTAAATATTTATACCCTACACAACTATTTTGTCAGGGTAGTATAGCTTTGTGCAGCCCCAAATGTTTGTAACGCCGCGAAATATTGGTCCTAGACCCACCTTTAAGTATACCGATCGTCATATCTCGACTAGCTGAGTCGATCTAGACATGTGTGTCCGTCCGTCCGTCTGTCCATTATAATTTGTAAACACGATACATGCCACAGTTATGGACCAATCTTCACGATGTAGGATGGGTTCTGGCCAATGAAGACCCCTATTGTTTTTGATAAAGATCGGTTAATATTTAGGGGATGAAATGGACCAAATACTAAATTTTTGTCGGTTTTTCTGGTCGCTCCAGAGGCCGCAGATATGGCCCGAACATCGTGAAATTTTACATGGAGAAGAGGATCGGGCCTTTTGTGTGAAAAATTACAAAATTTTTATTCTGAGGCGTATATACTCGCTCCTAAAGGACATGTACTCGAGATGTTGACAGCATGTCCAAGATGAGTTATTGACCTTCAAATTGATACCAATTATATGGCTGTATGTACTCCGATGCGGGAGTTATACGTAATTAAGTAAAGGTGACTATGTGCATATTATTACTATTACTCCATTAGAGGACGGAAATGTCGCGCTGATCGCTTTGAAATTGTACATGAAGTAGGCGTCAAGGACGACGCCTATAGTTTTCGGTGAAGTTGAGATTTCATTCAGGGGGTGCAATGAACCGAAAACTTTAATTTTGTCAGATTTTCTAGTCGCTCTAGAGGCAGTTATTATATACAGAACATCACATATTTACAAGGTGAAGGGGATCGGACCAAATACTTAGATCGGCTATTTAGATGTTGATCGGTCAATTTTCCGAGGGCCAAATCAACCAAAAGTGACCAATTTTTATTGTATGGTGTAAAAATTCACTTCAAGAAAAAACATTTTGGAAAATATGCAAGACTTAGAAGAAGGAGTTGTTCATCTATAATCGGTAAAAAGGGTGCAAATGTCACGAAATATTGCCCAGGCTCAGAATATAGAACCACCGAAATTGTGCTTTTCGTTGTAGTTGTGTAGGGTATTATATGGTCGGCCCCGTCCGACTATACTGCTCCGCTCACTGATTTTATAATAATACACATCGTAGTTAACCACTTTTTAATAATATTGTCTTAAAAATTTAAAAAGTTTTATACACGAAATACTTACGAAATGGAATTGAAATATTACAGAAACGTCTATAAAAATACAAAAACCCATGTATCTAAATAAGCTTATTAGCTAGAAATTTCAAACATTGTGTCAGTTATTTATTTCGATATTCGATACCTATGTATCGAAACTAGTGATGTACGGTGAGAGCTTCATATCGAAAACGCGATTGCCGAAGGTGCCCCGATGCCGAAGGTGCCCCAGTCTCCCCTAAAAACATAAAATATTCCACAAAAATAGATTCACAGACTCGATACGGAGATCAATCCCAAGATATTTTCCTCTAACTTCAATTACTTTTTAGAGCACACAACAGGACCTTAATTGGCTTAAGTGCATGTTCTACTAGGATCCTATTCCATGTTTGCTATTTGTTTAGTTTGTTTTCTTTAGTTTTCTGCAGTTTACCCACCTGTGTGGCTTTCAGAATTTACCTGTCCGATTACTGATTTAAATTAGCTTTATATAAAATATCTCCACATTTTATTAACTATTCTCCGTTTTTTTATGAAATTACTCCATGGTAATATAGGTCGCGTTCTTATGTAAACAATAAACAATTAGTCACTGTATGGTATTAGCGTATGTAATGCCTTTCCGCTTTAAGCTAATTACATTTACATTCATTATCGATTTTCTTATTGACGTCATTATAAATCTAACTTTTCATTTGTTTACTAAGCGTGACATTTAAAGGGCTGACATTGCACAATCAAAGCGATTTTGCGCGTTACAAAAAGTTAATTCATGCAGCAAAATTTTATAAAGGAAGAAAATAAACGGATTTCAAGCATTCAAGGGCGCACATTTAATCGCCTTCCTGCCTCCTTTTATCATCAGCCAGAAGCTGTGCTTCCGTTTATTTTTTCTCTCTCTCTCTTTAAATTAATTGCATTTATGAATATGATTTTATCATCAATAATCGGAATGGCAATGCTAGATGTTGGCAAAGGCATGCGGGCAGAATAACAAATGCGCTTGTAAACTATGAGAGGTATTATTTTTAGAGCATATTAATCATAGTTTCAATCATCATCAGCATCGCCATCATAATTATAATTGAGCATGGCACGGAACATGGTGTGACAGTGAATGTGTTTGTTTGTTTGTTTATAATGACTTAATTAACATTGAACATGTTTGAGTTGTTAAAATAATTGCATGATGTTTTTTATTTTATTGCTATCAATGTTGGTGTTTCTTGTTCTTTTCTGTTTTTTTTTTATTCGTTTAATATATACCCGCGAGTAGGGATAATTGTTAAATTGTATGCAAATTAATTGATTTGCATAATGTCCACTTCAACAATAAATAACACTGGAAGCAAGCAAAACCAATGCGCTGGAAGTGTTAACCAGAAAAATGATGAAAATATAATTGGATTAATTTGTTTTTGCGGAAATCGATTTAATAACGTATGTGTGTGTATTGTATCTTTTGCAAATGTTGCATTTTCTATGAAATAATTAATTATTAAATTTATGATATAAATTTTTTCTTTAAAAATCCACGCCTATTGCTCTGGTGGTTCTTGAAAAAATATTCTTTAAAAATCCACGCCTATTGCTCTGGTGGTTCTTGAAAAAATATTCTTTAAAAATCCACGCCTATTGCTCTGGTGGTTCTTGAAAAAATATTCTTTAAAAATCCACGCCTATTGCTCTGGTGGTTCTTGAAAAAATATTGTTTAAAAATCCACGCCTATTGCTCTGGTGGTTCTTGAAAAAATATTCTTTAAAAATCCACGCCTATTGCTCTGGTGGTTCTTGAAAAAATATTCTTTAAAAATCCACGCCTATTGCTCTGGTGGTTCTTGAAAAAATATTGTTTAAAAATCCACGCCTATTGCTCTGGTGGTTCTTGAAAAAATATTGTTTAAAAATCCACGCCTATTGCTCTGGTGGTTCTTGAAAAAATATTGTTTAAAAATCCACGCCTATTGCTCTGGTGGTTCTTGAAAAAATATTGTTTAAAAATCCACGCCTATTGCTCTGGTGGTTCTTGAAAAAATATTGTTTAAAAATCCACGCCTATTGCTCTGGTGGTTCTTGAAAAAATATTCTTTAAAAATCCACGCCTATTGCTCTGGTGGTTCTTGAAAAAATATTCTTTAAAAATCCACGCCTATTGCTCTGGTGGTTCTTGAAAAAATATTCTTTAAAAATCCACGCCTATTGCTCTGGTGGTTCTTGAAAAAATATTGTTTAAAAATCCACGCCTATTGCTCTGGTGGTTCTTGAAAAAATATTCTTTAAAAATCCACGCCTATTGCTCTGGTGGTTCTTGAAAAAATATTCTTTAAAAATCCACGCCTATTGCTCTGGTGGTTCTTGAAAAAATATTCTTTAAAAATCCACGCCTATTGCTCTGGTGGTTCTTGAAAAAATATTCTTTAAAAATCCACGCCTATTGCTCTGGTGGTTCTTGAAAAAATATTCTTTAAAAATCCACGCCTATTGCTCTGGTGGTTCTTGAAAAAATATTCTTTAAAAATCCACGCCTATTGCTCTGGTGGTTCTTGAAAAAATATTCTTTAAAAATCCACGCCTATTGCTCTGGTGGTTCTTGAAAAAATATTCTTTAAAAATCCACGCCTATTGCTCTGGTGGTTCTTGAAAAAATATTCTTTAAAAATCCACGCCTATTGCTCTGGTGGTTCTTGAAAAAATATTCTTTAAAAATCCACGCCTATTGCTCTGGTGGTTCTTGAAAAAATATTCTTTAAAAATCCACGCCTATTGCTCTGGTGGTTCTTGAAAAAATATTCTTTAAAAATCCACGCCTATTGCTCTGGTGGTTCTTGAAAAAATATTCTTTAAAAATCCACGCCTATTGCTCTGGTGGTTCTTGAAAAAATATTCTTTAAAAATCCACGCCTATTGCTCTGGTGGTTCTTGAAAAAATATTCTTTAAAAATCCACGCCTATTGCTCTGGTGGTTCTTGAAAAAATATTCTTTAAAAATCCACGCCTATTGCTCTGGTGGTTCTTGAAAAAATATTCTTTAATAATCCACGCCTATTGTTCTGGCGGTTCTTGAAAAAATTTTCTTTAAAAATCCACGCCTATAGCTCAGTTGATTCTTGAAAAAATATTCTTTAAAAATCCAGCCTATAGTTCACGCCTAGGAAAATAATATTCTTTAAAAATCATGACTATATCAATAGGAACATTTTGCCAATTTAAATTACATACTACGCATATAAGAGATTTAAAACCTTAAAATCCTAAAAAAACCCACTCATTTACCCGTTAACCCCACTACCCCAAAATGCCAACATCTTCAAAGGATAACAAATCTTCAAGTCTTGTTCTTTTTTTTTCTATACAACACTTAAAAAACTTTGAAGTTACTCTTAGCCCACTTTCCTTCCTCAGCATTCATTAAGTATGTCAATATGTACACCCACCCCCGGCCTCTTAACAACAATGTGTGTGGCAACTTTATCACAAAGACCAAAAGAAAATTCATTTGGGACACTCTTTAAGATAAGCCGTATTCGATATGAACAAAAAACGATATATCTACCGTTGCTACTCCTATGACAAAGGAGATTCCTTTTTTATTTGGTAGACGGGTAACTATAACTATGACAACAGTTTTATTAACACATATGCAAATTGAGGCTTAGCCATTGTTCATTTATTAAATTACTCCAATGAAATAGACCCAAGCCAACCAGTCAGTCACACAGTGATATACAAAGCACACAAAAAGGACGATAGAAAAACTTTATTATTGGTGTCAATACACTCACCCAAAAAATAGGCGAAAAAGTCCCTTAAGGCAATAACAACAGAGAGTATTGTCCGATGGTTCTATTGTGTTAAAATAAAATAGATATTCTCAACTTACCAGTGGTTATTTTTGTAAAGTTTTAAGTTGTGCGTTTTGTTTGTTTAATCCCATGTTGATTTTCTAATCGGGAATTTTGTCAATGTTGAAAACGAGTATATCTTTTTAAATTTCTAGGAATCCAGTATGATATTGTGACAAATGTAGCATCCGGAAATAAATTAATATTTGAATTGTAAGGATTTCCTGAAGTCATCGAGCATTATTAGCATTGTGTAAAAAATGACAAAATTTTATTCTATATCGTATATATTTACCCCTGAAGGATATTCACCTGAGAAGTTGATAATATATAGAAGAGGATTGGATTGGATCTTTAAATTGAAACCAATTATATTGTCGTATGTACTCGGATGTGGGAGATACACTTAAATATTTACAGGTGCTTACGTATTATTTAGTAACCCATTACCACATTAGAGGGCGCAGTTATAGCGCTGATCGCTTTGAAATTTTCCGTGAGTATCAAGGAATGGTCAAGTACAACCCCTACAATTTTCGGTGAAGATCAGATAATAATATTGGGATGAAGTGGACCGAAAACTTATTTTTTGTGATTTTTCGAGTCGAACTATAGGCTATTATTAAAAGCCGAACATCACAACCCAACCCACGGTGAAGAGAATCTGGACAAGTGCTTAGAAGAGCTGTATTGATGGTCGGGACGTCCGACTATACTGCTTCGCTCACTGGTTTTATTATAATTTTTTAACGTAGACATTATGCGTGAAGCACTACATCATTTAAATGACCTTCACGTGAAATGTTGTAAGCATTGATTCTTTTGACACATTTTAGGCGGAAAACTCAGTCATAACATGATGAACCTGTAAGAGTTGAAGGTTTAACTGACTAAACATTTTTCCGTTTCTCCCATAACTGAGTAATGGTGGAACGAACGAAACGACACTATTTGTAACCGCTCCAGTCTCTTCAAATTTCGTCACTATTTGCCAATTGATTGCGTTGTATGAGTTGCGGCTGTTGCAGAATCACAATTTTTATACCCTCAGCCTTATGGCTAGTGAGGTTATATACACTTCGATGCGGCAGAAATGTGCCTCTTCGAAATATTGGACCAAAACCTCTTCATATAATTGGGAGTCGATCCGTCTGAGCTGGTGCGCAGGACAACTCCCGAAGGAAGTAACCGACTTCCTCCAAACTTTGCACATCGTAATATTTTTTCCAAACCTAGATCCAGCTCGAATATGGAGAATTTTGGTTCTCTCCTTCAGGTACCTCTCCAACAAAATTGTCAACATTTATCTGAAAATAATTTTGAAATATCATGCGAACGGATAATATCATGTTGTCCGTCTGAGCTGGTGTGCACGATAACTCTCGAAGGGAGTAAACAATTTCCTTCAAACTTTGTACATCGTAATATTTCTTTTAAACCCGAAGAAGGTTTTCTCCTTCTGGTACCTCTCTCACAAAATAGTCTGCATTTTGCTGAAATTAATTTTGTAATATCATGCGAACGGACTATTCGATTTGAACCAAACTGTTGAAACCATATTATCTATATCTAGCCTAGTTCGAGTCCGAAGATGGGTTTATTTCTCCTAATAACATTTGAACTATTCATGTATAATGTTGTACGATGGGACTTATTGTTCCACTTCTAGTATATCCCCTACAAAGGGTCAAAATTTTGAAAGCTCGTACATCGATATTGCATCGCATACGGCAAACTATATATTTTTGATTGATTAAAGAAAATTTCTTATTTTTGGTGCCAGGCTAGGTAACTCCTTACTGGAGCAGAGTAAACCGAAAATTCCAACGGCATTAGAAAGAGTACATGTCTGGAAGACAGCTGATATATAACTATATATAGTTTATACGATAGCTATATACACACACAGAAACGTGCCAAAATCCCGGACAAATGTGCCCATGATCCCGGACTGACGTGGCGAAAATGGCGCCTCCCAATATCCAATAAAATGTTATGGAATGCGATTTCTTGACTGATGTTAGTGTGGCTGCCTTGACACCCTCAGTCTTGAACTCTACAAGGTCAGATCATAACAAATCTCCACAAACCCCATTACTCCCGATGATGTCAATGTAAGTCTGGAGAGACATAC